>NC_051154.1:102306830-102386585 GCF_013339745.2 Dermacentor silvarum | reverse complement strand
GACTATTGCAGCACGGCTGCTTCAAGCATATACAGTAAGAACTTCAGTTGCTTGTAATTAAACCATTAAAATGTTCCACGCCTATGACTTGCCTGTTTGAAAACCTCCACACAATAGCATTGCTAAGTACTTGTAAAGAATTTTTTTACAAAAACAGTGAGTCATCCACACACAAGGTGGGAACATAAGCCGCAATTTTCCACCCAGTTTCACTAACTTTGACCTTGGTGACATTTACAGTTACGCAATGAGTTAAAGGTTAAGCTCGTGCAGTTTATAAATCAATTATGATCTAGAGTGCTTGCATACGCAATTTATTGCTTACACCGAAATGAGCCCACACACTAAAACCCACACATGGCGCGCGGCGACGACGACGGCGGCAAAAATGCGCTTGGAGTGCCCATATAATTTCTATCGCAATAAAAGAAAAAGAACCGCGGCGTAAATTTCTCTCTCTCAAATGGCAAGGTTGCCGTTACATCGTCGCGCCGTAACACGCGTGTTCGAGTCGGTGTCTCAACGCTGCGGCTGCGACGCAGCGGGAAGCAACGACGAAGGCCCAGTCCGGCCAACGAAACTGCTCACAACCGGCCAACGCTCGCTTCAACGGCAGGAAAAGAAAGGGAGAGGGTAAGCTGGCGCCGGGCCGGCGGCGGGCGCGCACGGAGACAGTCGAAGGTGGGGGAGCTACGAGGGAGTTGAGAGGGGGAGTGAGGGGAGCCACCGAAGCGACGGGGTCACCTCTGCTGAAGCCAAACCCGCTTCCCTGACGCCCTTCTCCTTCACCTTCGACATGTCCGCGCGCGCCCGGCGCCGCCGTGCTGGCGCCGCCCACTCCCTACAGCATCGTTTTCTGCGAGCGTTGGCCGACGTGAGCTGAGCAGTCTCGTGGCCCCTACTCGCCATCTGCTTGCGCGCCGTGATATATAACGACTCCATTCGTACGTCGTGCTGTGGTGCACGAATACTTCAGAAATAAGTCCTTCCTTTAATTCTAACAAACTTTCGGGCTCCTTCGAGTTCGAATTATCGAGATACGACTGTATATGTGTCACGCTGAAAATTTAATTCGTACGACTTTTATATGAAATAACAGTTACCTGGGTTCTTGGAGTTCAGGAGTTTCGTGGTGGCCCTTTGGGGGGCGGCGTTTTCGTCTGCCCCTTTCGGCACCTGTAGAGGGTACATGATCGGTGTCTTCATCCTCACGCGCCTTCTCTCTTGCACGTAGGTATGTGCCTGCATAGAAGCTACAAAAAAAAACTATTGTTATGCTGATAAACTCGGAGTATCTAATAATGTAACAGCAGTGCCTACTACAACTGTACATTGGAATTTTTCTTTTTTAAACAGAATTTTGTTACTGCACAGACTTGCAAACAGAAAACGCCAGTGCGACCTCAAAATTTATTTGTTACATGACTGAAGCCAAAAAAATGTTAGGTATCCTAAAAAAAGATGCTGTAAATGGCTACACTGTCGGATTATGTTACAAAAAACAAGGCAACAGTGCACTACATACAGGGTGTTTCATTTAACTTTAGCCAAACTGTAAAAATATGCAAGTGTCACGTACCAGGACAGAACCAAGGTAATGTTGGAGATACTCAGATTAGTTTTTGCATTCTGCCTCGTTAGGTAATTAGTTCTAATTAATTAATTCATTAACTTCTCAATTACTATAGTTAAATGAAAGTGTCAATGAGAAGATTGTAAAGCAACAAACCCCTGATACCACTTTCTGTTTCTCAATATGAGCTACATAAAGTGTTTTTCCAAGTGTGAAAGATGCCTGCCAATACACGCAAACTGCCTCGAGCGGCCAGTCGTTCGGCAGTTTTGCGTGTATTCGCGGGCATCTTTCACGCTCGGAAAAACACACGAGTGATCTCGCACAAGAGCGTTGACGGAAGAATGCTGTGGCTACGCGAAGATCGTAGCACGTCTCATCATTCTGCGCCAAACGGGAATGTCATCGTCATCCTAACGATCAATGGTCAACGAAACGTCACAGAGGTAATTTTAGACAGCTTTGGCAAACCTGAATACGCACACAATAAAAGAAACGTACGCAGACGTAAACATGCCTCTTAAACAATATTGGAGATTCCAGTTAAAATCAAGGCGCTTTCATTGCAAAACTTCATTACCGCCTAAAACTTCCACCTAAAACTCCCGCCTGAAAACCGTAAATAATTAAACACGACAGGTGTCAAAGTGGCAGTGACTACTTACGTGAGCAAAAGAAGATGTGAAAGGCAGTCTGGCGCTCCGCAGTTCATGAACGAATACGCGTCAGGAACTTAACTGCTAGTCCTTACAAAAATAACGGTGAATGTAACGGCGGGTTCAAAAGTTACGCAATCTGGAGGGAAGCTGCGCGGAGAGCGCAGTCCGCTCGGCTGCTCAGACTGCGTCGGCGCAAGCGATGACGCCGATGAGCCGTCGCGCCACTCCTCGCTTTGTCAGGTAGCCGCTATGATACGTCTCGGCGCTGCATCCTCTTGCGACACACGCTGCTGCAATGCAGAAAAATACTCAGTGTGGCTTCGTACTCGGTACCTGAAGCACAGAAATGCTAGCTAATTTAACTAAGAAAATACAAAATGCGGCTGCTACCATAATGCTAGCGCCACCTTACAAAGATAATTTGAAATAACAAAAGTCGAACTTTTTAATGCCTCATTCTTGGCACTTTGCGGTAGGTAGGTAGGTTCCTAACTCGCTTTATAATACAAAAAAGTGATGTGCAACCCATAATGGAATCGAACCTCTGCCGTGGGGCACAGCAGCCGGTTCTCTAGCAACTAGACTACGGTGTCTTTTTCTTCCTTTCGGTCAAAGTAAAACAGGTTCACCAAAGAGACAAAACGAAAACTGCGGCAAACGATATCAAAACATTTTACAGTTTGAACCGTCAGTCCAACTTGGCTGACATTGTCATTTAAAATTCTCTGAGCGTTGTCAAGGGATCTACCCTCGACAGCCACTCAGGAACACAGCAATCATGCGTTCTAAATTTTCCTTCAAAGAAAAATGGCAATATTCGCCAGGAGGGACAGATCGCGTTGAAGTGTATCGAGGACTGTTCAACAATGTCCTCGCGTCGATGACAAAATCAACGTCGAAAGTGGTGCTTAGTTTCCGGAAAAGTTCAGGAACTGCGACAAGCGGAATTCGGTGACTTGTAACCCATGATGCAAGCCATCCTTGAAATTCCACACATTTACGTGGACAAAGACTTGCCTGATTTTCTGCAGATGATGATGCATAGTCCGAAGAACTTCCATTTTCGATGCCCGCGCGGATAGGAGGGTCGTTTTGTGGAACAAAATATTCTCTAGAAATGTCTTGCATATGTGCTTCTACATTTTCGCCTTTCAAGGCAAGGTCACTTTCGTGAAAACTGTCCTTGGATTGAGCATCCTCATGTGGCGAGGATACTTCATTAGAAGCATGGTCACTACTTTTATTAACCTATCATGATACTTATTGGACGGTACTCGTGGCAACAGGACTGGCAGATATCAGTTCGTCATTAACTCTACGCCTCCTCTGACGGTCTGAAAGGTCAGCGTAACTTTTCTTCTTTATTGTGGACTTCATTATGAGCATAAAGAGCAAGCGGCTGCCCCTTCAGTGCTCACTCACCACAATGCAAACACCCGCGCATGGGTTGATTGCACTCTCTTCTAACAGGGCGAAGCAAAAACAAAAACCAACGTCCGCTTTTCCCGCCAAAAAGCAGAACAAAGAAAACAACAAAAAAATCAATAATTGTAGGCTGCTAGAATAAGCGATTTTAAACGTCTTCTAAAATCCGCCTTATAGCAAGATTTTTCCATCCTAATTGAATCCTTCTCGATGTTGACTTCTTCAATCTAGATTTTTGACGGTCAAAGCGAAATATCCATGAATAAGAATGATTATATCTCTTTTGTGCTAGCTGGGTTCGTATAGAAGTGAAAAATAATTGTTGTACAAATTATGGTAAAGAAAGTATCAGATCACAATCGGCAGAAATACGTGAGTTCTGATACTTTCGCAACAAACGGCTTTGCGGTACCGCGGTGCCAAGGAGCCACATAATTTTTCACAGCTTTCGCAAGCCATAATAAAGGCTAAATGGTTGTTTTCATCATATCGAAATTATTAATGCATATCCGAAGATAAACTTGAAGTTTAGTCTATATTTTCATTTTCGTTTTATTGCCACCGCTGAGCACGTAACACGACATTACATAGTATAATGCTTACCTTGACAAAAAAAAAAGGGGGGGGGGGGGGGGTTTGTTCATTATTTCATTTATTCCAAGACTAATAAGGCTGCATCCAACATAGTACCGCAATGTTTTAATCTCGACCCTCATTCGCGCCGATAGGCAACGACGGTTATCTAAAATGACAAGCAGCCTTGTCATTTTCACAATACGTCGTGCGAAAACGGCGCTTCATGTGTTCGCCTCATTTCTTCGCGCCTGTTTGTTTCCGCACTGAAGTCAAAAAAGAATCAAAGAATCTCAGGAAGTGAAAGAAAGCAAACGCTGTTGTTCACCTCCAATCCTTTCTTCTTGCTTTTCATTCCCTCCCAACTAGGGCATCAAACTGACGAGAAGGCATCCCTGTTCTTTTCGCCTTTCATTGCGTCCTGGTTTTAACCCCTTGTCTATTGCTTGAACGCCCACGCGCCGGCGCCGTTTAAGCCGCGACTTTGCATCAGCTTTAACCATTCCGAACAGACGCGTTTGCTGTCTCGAGTGCAGCTGCACCCGGCCAAACGCGAAGCAGTTTCGCTGAACGCGGCACAAAACAGCGCGCGCTGTGAACCCCGCTCGCTGGAAATCGAGGCGACGCTCGGCTTGCGAGTGGGCAGCGCTCTTTGCTTGCCGGATAATGCGTCCAAGATCGCCCGCTGCTGCGGTGTTGACACAGGCCCGCGACCTGCATGGTGGCAGCCGTCTTGAAAAGAATTTGCTACGCTTGCCTGTTTCCCAAACGTTATTTTTCGCGTTTATTTTTGTTTGCGTTCGCACGAAGTCAGCTGTTCCCGCGAGACGTCGCATGTGAGCAGCAGTGCGCGCGAACCGCTACCCTCCTTCTAGCGCTCCTAAGTGCAAAACATCAGTGCATCGTGAGCTCTGCATCAGTCAAGGTGGCTCCGCACTAACAAACGAAAGGCGTAGAACCTGAGTTGACAGTCTGGACGTGACTCAAACAAAAAACAAGTGGATAAAGAAAGTGAAAACGCAAAGAACTATGCCAGGCTGTTAAATTTGTGGAGAGGACCACGGTGAGTAGGGGAAGGAGAGTACAGTTACTGCTGGCAGCAGCAAGTTACACGCCTCATGGTAAGGTGGAAGACTCGCTTAAAGCCTGTATACGTTTGCCGCCAAGCGAATAAGAGACAACCGTATACATGCCGTATTCCGAAGCAAGGGTAGACATGAAGTGGGCCCTCTTATTACATCATCATCGTTAAGCCCATCGTACTCGACGTCCCTCTACGAGCGGTGCGATGGGCGTATACGATGATGCCAGCTTTTTCGTTGATAAGTATTATTTAAATGCCGTCACCTGTAATCGTCTTGTTTTCCTGCGCCCGAGCAGGTTCATTTGATGCTCATTTCCTCGTCAACATCATTGTATTTCTCACAGCTACTGGACGTATCGATAAGTTTATTTGTGACGCGACTCGTCGTCTATAGGTCTTACGCATCAGCCGTTCTTGGAAACTAAACCAGTGTTTCTTACCAGTGCAGACAAGCAATTCAGAGGCAGCCACAGGTATTAAAGTCTGATACTCCAGTGCATATATCTGTGGCCTTCGTGCCCTCTATAGTGTGGCTCTATGAGCACCACCCTAAACGCTACTATTTGAACTGAACAACCAATCAGCTTATATGCAATCATTGGTGATTGGAGAGGTCGTTGTGAACCTCCGCTCTCGCATCGCATCCAACTAGGCCAGCTCATGGGGTTAGTACTGCTCTCGGGAGCAAAGGACCGCGGCGACCTCTCCGGGACCTGCATTCCACCAGATGTGAGCCAACGCCGCTGGCCATGCCACTGCCGACAGCTGTTTCGAGTGGACACAGGTGGCGGAGAGCGCTGCACCGCTGATCGATCCCGGAGAAGAACGATGGTCTGCCTCCGTTTCACGCGTCGCCTGCCAATTCTCGGCTACTGTGCGGCTCCCTTTAAGTCTCGCACCGAAGGAAATTTCTCTTGGCGGCACGGGAAATCTTGCCTCCGCGTTCGACGCGGCCCAAGATGTAGACATTTGGCCGTAAAACTGTCCAGCCGGGAAAACCACCGAACACCGACCGGCGTTCTGTGCTCTGCTTTTGATTGTTTACTGGTCACTCCATAAGCGGCGACAGCTGCAAACGTAAACCCAAAGTGCCGTTATGAAGGCGCCAGGTCACGTAAGCTTCGTATTTATTTTATCTACTTTTGTTCGCCAGCGTTAGCGGACAAAGAATGTTGTTCCGAATTCGCTACGTCTATAAAGATATCTTCACACTTCTCTGCATGACTTAAACAATGAAAGAATAAATTTTCGTCCACATTCTTCTGCTCGTAGAAATAGAGACCATTATCTCGAGCTGGACGTCTGCTTTGTACAGCTACTAAATTATTTTTGACACATATTCATATATATATATATATAATTGAAGAGGTGTAGCGGGAAGCATGCTGCTTGTAACCCCTCAAGTTGGACCCAGTTAACCCTACTTAGGGGCTAAAAGTGCGAAACGCCTAATTTATTGATCCTCGCTGCTCTTTACGTGATGATAACATTTGCACATAACTTGCTTCAATATAAACCAGCACTGCGAAAAAAAAGCTAAATCAGAAAAAGAAACACGTAAATGAAGCTAATTCAGATACTCATTTGAAAGCAAACAGATCGCCTGCGTCAGAGTGCAAAAATGACATCGCAACTGTCGCAAACGACATCGCAACAGAAAAGGAGGCAGTTGGTCCCGGTCATTTTAGCCACCACCACCACCAACCCCGATATAAGTGAAATGGAGTAGCAGGAACACGTGCTTCCAACCTCGTCACCTGATCCCCGAGCAAAATGTATTGTACTGTTTACAGTTATCATTGTATTGTTAAGGTTGTTGGAAGTAATCTGTGTGAATATGTTAACAGTTGCCTGATAATAAAATTGTTATATACAAATTGTGGCTTGTTGCTCACAGAGATCTCGGATACATTGTGCGAGCTGTAAATCGTATATCAATAGACTTCTTTCCGTTTCCACCTTTACAGGAGTACCGCAGGTACTTCTGGACCATAATCGCACGGCAACATCGCCATCAGTTGCATGCAGAGGCTTCAAAGATTATCGAGTTCGAGCAGTGAGGCGACCTTACAGTTCATTGCCTAACGGATAATCCAATTTGTTGGTCCATGTCAATTCGGTGTCTCATGTTGAACAGAAGATTCGTGTTAGGTAAGGTGTCAATCATGTTCTTTCTTACCTGCGTTCGTCCGTAACGCCTTGATTAGATCACGATGTCGCATAAAAAAAAAATGAAAGCAGACTCAGCTCCATGGAGTTCACCGTAATGCAAAGCATGGTTGGTTTGGTCGAGAATGGTTGTTATAAACCATGTAACTGTTCTGCAGTGAATGGTTAATGCTCTTGCAACGTGTTGCGAACTGATGCGAAGTGCAGCGCATGGTGGTGTTTGTTGTTGTTGTCATAACCAGTGACCAATGTTGGCGTCAAAGGTTCATTGAAGAGCGGCATATAACCAGTTGCACATACCTAGGGGAACGGTCCAAATTACTAGGAACATTACCTAGTGACCCAAGTTGACGTCCAAGAGGTTCAGTGAAGAGGAGTTGGCGACAAAGAGGTTAGTTTAAAGCGGCACAAAAGCTGTGACACGTACTCACGGGTTTGGCCCGCATTTTCAGACTGCAATACCTTCGGGATCGGCCTACATTTTTAGACTGCCCCATCTGCGAGATCGGCTCACGAAAACAGCTATAGATAGTCGCTAGACAGTCGTTTCAGAAAACTCCGTGAAGATGGTTAACCAGCCAAGCTGAAAAGTGCGGCCCCGGCGTTCATCACTGTGTTAATCCCGAGGGTTCATTAAAGTATTTCTGAATTATGAGGTTACACGCACGTTCGGCTGCGACGGAGATAACGACGTATGCCCGCAGTACACCGTTGTCGCTTGCGTTCGATGTCTCGAGTTTGCTCGGCGGCGTGGTTAGCAGCATTCGCCCGCCATTGCCGCTTGCGATATTGCGAAATTAAATTGCTTCAAAATTAAATCTGTCCGTTACGGTAAGACAATGAATGGCTCATACCCCTTTAAGCAATGGCTCATACCCCCGTAAACGCAAACTCCCCATTACGACGACAGGAGAGAAGTGAAATTCTACGCTGGAATGATGAGCGACAACGCAGCCAGCGGTGGAGGAAGACGACAACGAATACGGGAGCATTGGCACGAGCACGAGCGCAACCCGAGGGGCGCCAACGAGCCAGCTGAGAAAGAAGACAACGCTCGAGCCAATGCTCATGATGATAGTTTTATTTACTCAGGCGATTTCGCCTAGCCATAGACGATTTCACCTAGACATGTAAAGCCTCCCTTTAAAAATATCTGACCTCGGATCGAGCTAACTATCACGCACCTTCAGGCCGAGCGGTCAAATCACTCCGCGACGGACGCTTTACGCAAGGAAACATATAAAAATTTAGAAAGGCTCGGTTTTCAACATCCCCCTCAATGTTGCCTAAAACCAAAGTACAGCGAAACGCCATCAGAATTGGAGGACGCTGAAGCTTCGCCTTTAAGAGTGGAACGCGATAGCATTCAAAGATCCCTGGCTGCTAATCAGGCTTTTTTCTCATATATTCGAATTACAATCCGACGCTATCACGTCTGTAGGTTGTAGATAAGTCGTACTTTACGATTTTTTTGACGAATTTTACTTTGAGAAAATCAATTTTTGTTCACTAACGCCTTGCGCCACGCGAAGCGCCTGCCCGTTCGGGGTGGTTGGGCATGATTATTTCCGCCAGACGCCGATGCTTACGCCGACGCCGGTTTTTCTGCGACACGGGGTCCTTAACGCTGTCGCGTTAATAGTTGCATTAAGCGCTGACGTACACCGACGGTTTTCCGTTGGGCCCATCTCGTGCGCCATTTCACAACCACGACCTTTTTTTTTTTCTATCCAGCGGCCGTGCCACAACACCCGGCTGTGTAGCGTTGATCGAGGTGCATGCGACGTTGGCGCACGTGCATTGCGAAATGCCCTTTCATAACTTTATAGCTGCGTTCGTACTGCGCTTGGGGGATATTCGTGGTTTCGTGAAGCAAGAGCAAAGAAAAATGTGCGCCAGAAAAAGACAGACTCAGTAGAGGCCACCTCGTGGAGGGCTTGCCAAACTGGCCTGTCTGATATTGTCATTTATTAACTGTGACAGTACGAAGTGTTTGGCTGCTGAAGAGCGTGCTATAGTTCAAGACCACATGTCCTGATCGTAAGTGAATGATACTGCGGATAGCAAGCGTCTTCTCCTGCATAATTCTTCAGATTGTGTGAGACCCCCTTAGCGTTGTCCAGGAGTTTGCAGGAGCTTCTCAAGCGGTAGTGGATTTCTATCAAAGTTTCTCACTAGTACCAGACAGTTCTTCTAAAATCACGTGGGATTCTTAAACCTATTGAGGAGTAGACGGCTCTTAATTACTATTATCAATAATTTGGCTAAGGAAATCGGGGAGCAACTGTACTCAGCATATATAGGGCTTTTTTGTTCATGTACTTAGATTAGGTGCACGTTAAACACTCGTGTGCTTAGATATAGGCGCACGTCAAAGAACCCCAGGTGGTCAAAATTATTCCGCAGTCCCCCCACTACGGGGTGTCTCGACAGGCGCGGATGTTGCGTTTGGCACAGATGATCGCGATTACTTCTACCAAGGTAGTATGTCCTTTACGCATTTTTCATCGTCCATAAGATTACTGGCACCTGTTTCACTCTTGCCACCGCCGGTCACTCTTGTACATATCACGACACACTTCGACCCCTTGTGCCCGAATGAGCGGCATTTGGTGCATCGCGTTGTTTGGCAGTCGAGACCATACTGTCCCTCGAGCTCGCACTGAAGACATTTCGGAGCTCGGCCAGGAACAACTGGCAGAGCAGCACCATCACCGAAGAGATCCTGAAGAGGTCACGTCACCATAGGCAAAATTCTGGTAGAAGGCAATGCTTGCTTGAAGCCCACGGCGCTCCACTCCACTCCACTCGATGCACGTGTCATTCACGTGATCAACCTCACTAAGAACATTGCCTTTGGCTTCCCTGGCTAATCAAACTGGATCCAATTAACCTAGGCTGTCATCTCACTTTTCACGGCGTTCATAACACCACAATATTCTTCCTTCAGTTCAAAGCCTCCCGCCTGGACTAGGATTTTCTTACCGTCAAACAATGAGTACTTTTTCTTTATTAATGGGATTTTACGTGTCAAAAACACGATACGATTATGAGGCACGCCGTAGTGGGGGACTCCTGATTAATTTGCACCACCTGGGGTTATTTAATGCGCACCTTAGTCTAAGTACATGCATTTCGCCCCCGTCGAAATACGACCGCCGCAGCCGGCATTGAACCCATGACCTCGAGCTTAGCAGCGCAATGCCATAGCCACTAAGCTACCGCGGCGGATAAGGCGTAACTTGACAAGCAATCCATGGCCCATCTGATAGATACTAATGCCGGTCGCTTGCTTGATGAGATCGCCGAGCAATGCCCGAAATCTTTCGAAGAGGTGTAGGGTCGTCTGGCCTCCATCACCGTGCAAGAAAATACAATCCTTCATGCCATTGTACGAAGGCACCGACGGCAGCACAGACCGATACCCCGAAAAGGGTCCTATCGCACGCCCACCCTGGCGGCCGCCGGTCGGAAATTCACCTTGCACGGAGTAAACAGTATACTACGTGCAAGGTGAATTTTCGACGCGGAAGGACTTATAAATCATATCGCGTCTGCTCAGGAAAGGGGCTGACGTACAGCACGGCAGTTCCGTTGAAGTGACGGCATAGTCCTAGCAGCTCGACGCACGTGTGGTGAGGCAGTCATAGCCACGCCACCGTTCTGCGTACGCTTCGCGGAGGACTACAGCCTGGCGTTGGAAGCGTTGGTATGCTAGTGAAAAGGCCGCAGTGCATGAGACCAGTAAAGTGCTGACGAAAGAGGAGATTCAAAGTAGCCTCGGATTTTTTTTTCTTTTTTTTTTTTTTTTTACTGAATATGTCGTGAAGTGGAGCTGTCAACCCTCGCCACGCTGTGTTATGGTGCACGAGACAGTCGTTAGCTATGAATGAGGAGAAAAACGCTAGCCGATACTGGTTTGCTGTTTAAGACGTGTAGCCGCTGAAACATGCGCATAGCAACCCGATTACCATTTTGTCTGTCTTATTTTGCTCCTTAAATATTTTATTGCTAGCTGATCATGCCGCTTGAACTTAAGAGCCTGGATTGAAAGAATCCGCAATCCGTGTTCGGAGCCAACATGGCGCAACAAGGACATTGCACTTGGCTCTCCCATATAACAGGGGTCTTTTGTTAAAAACGCTGGTACAGTTAATTAGAATGATCTAGTTCACGGTAACACTGCCAGCAACGCAGATTGATAAAACACACAAATCGCCGCCAGTGTTGCTAACTTAGGGGCTTTGCCACTAAATTTAGCGGTTTGTTCCGGCGTATAGCGGATTTTTTTTTCTTTTTTTTTCTATGTATTTTTGAGGGCAACGGTTTGTTTGCATCCCATGGTATAGCTTCTTTATGGCAGTTTAAAAATTTAGTAACTCTTCCACAGTCAATGATGCTCCAAATGGCAAAATACAGGCTGATTACCCGGGTAATCGCCCGTTTTGTTTTGCGTGACATGGTCAGGGCCCTGCCCATTGCACGCAAGACACTTATTATCATGACCGTCAAATATTATTCTTCACAATGTGCCTATATGTCCATGCATACGTTGAACAAGAGCCTCAGCAGTTCTGCCAGAGAAGCACTTTACGTCACCGCTATTTTCAAGGCGTCCAGAAAGAATTTTAGTTTCACTTGTGAAATACACGCAAAAGTCGGCACCGAATGGCTACTGCAGCACGCGCTTGAAGACTTCGCGGGAAGCTCCGAGTCGCTATTACAAAGCAGAAAAAAAATTGGAAACACGGGGTGACATATTAGCGTAGTTTCTAGTCCTACAGAACCAAATATATATATATATATATATATATATATATATATATATATATATATATATATATATGTGTGTGTGTGTGTGTAATATATATATATATATATATATATATATATATATATATATATATATATATATATATATATATATATATATGTGTGTGTGTGTGTGTGTGTGTGTGTGTGTGTATCCTCTGCTACCTTCTCTAAGAATAGAATGCCAGCTTTCTTTCTAGTGTCATTTCTTCCGCTTTATGATTTATGCAGGCGCAATTATGTTTACACGAATATTGTATTACTGATCACAGTCTGAATTCACGTGTCTTGGAGGTTTTGGGAGCCTGGGAAGCCGTGGGGGTAATCGGGTCGTAGCGTCTTATGATGGCTCTTCCTTCAGACGCGATGATTTTTTTTTTTTTTTTCGTTGGCAACGTTTGTCAGCGCTGAATCGCAGCAAATGTGACGCCTGAAGGCGCCCATTTTTAGATACGAGGTTCTGAGCGGGCCCGTCTATCTGGTCCGACCATTCGTCGTGCGCTGTATATATAGGCACGGGTTCCCAAGGTGTCGTTGCTACACAACCAGAGAAGAGACGGTGCAGCGCACACGTGCTTGCATGTGTATATAGATTAAAGGACGTCGCGCGAAATGAGGCTCAAGGTGGGCTGAGAAGGAAGGCTTTTCGGCTGCCCGCGTTCTCTTCAGGAGTGCGCATCAAACTCGGCGGATTCTAAATGGTTGCTCATTATTTTCGCGAAGACGACGGGTCCCCTGGCAGGAAGGCAGCCATTGTCTTTCTCCCCTCTGCTTGCGGAGACCGAAGGGCGAGCGTAGGTGGACCCGACGGGGCGCAGGCCCTATATCGGCCGCCGCCGCCGAGTTGGCCAAGAATGCATCATTTGAGAGCGACTGGCCGCATTCTGGGGACCTCGAGCACCTGCGGCCGTAATATACGACAGCGCGGCGATGAATTCCCCCACCCCCATCCCCGCTTTCGTCGTCCTTCCCCATTTATTTCTTTTTTATATACTTTTTTTTTCGGCACTGCACTTCGTGCTTGCCGGCAGCGATGCGGAGGGGAGTCATTCAATTTGATGCCCCGTCTTGCACGTGGCCTCCGAAGGAAGCCGTTCACCGCCTTTGCTTCCGTTGTTCATCCGAACCCTCGGGCCGTCCATCGCCACAAAGGGCGTCGTTTGTTGCCATCAAAGCACGCCCAAAGTAATTAGCTGACAGATTGGAGTCGGGGAGTTTGGAAGCAATGGGGAGGCCTCCCCGCGCGAGGCAAAGAACTGCGCTCGCCACCGCGCCTGCGGCTCGTGTGTTCGGCAACAGTTTCGAAACTTTGCCGCGACCCCGTCGCGACGGCCAGCCTGGCCCGACCCGAGGGCGGCGGCTCGAGTTGCACCGTGGACGCCTGGGCGGGCAGCTTTAGCTCCTTTGGCGTACGGCGGGACGTGGAGGTAAACCATGGTCGAGATAACGTAGCGCACAGACGCAGCAGCCTATTAACCGCGCACCGGACGGGTCTAGACAGAAAGAAGGTGAAAAGAAAGAATATTCGAGAAAAAAAAAAGGGAGGGAGGTACCATAGAAAGGAACACGCCACACGCTCAGAAATAGTGTGTCGCAACATCTGCCCCGCGTCGCTCTAAAGATTTCATTGATCTGTATCAGTGCTGGTGCCAATCTTCCGAAAGACGCTGACCTGTCTTCAACCATGCCTTAGGTAATGGCCGTCCGAGTTTTGCTGTCTTTATCATCGCGTGCTTCTGGCCTTTTCATAAGCAACTCGGGGCCTATTGTCGATACTGTGCAGTATGCGGCAGACGACCAGCAGCAGCTTGCGTGTGCGCCTAATGGGAGGTTTTTCGCTCCTTAACAGCTATGAACTCGGACCATAAAATAACGAGGGGTCATACATTTCGCGCTCGGCACTAAAACCATCTCAAAGGGTCACACACATACACACACACGCACACACACACACACACACACACACACACACACACACACACACACACACACACACACTTTTTTACATTTCATATCTAACCATACAGAGCTGCTTGGGCAGTCACAGCGATGTTCCTTACGCTCCTGGATTCAGAGATTACGCTGACCGCTGTTTAGTTGGCAGCGACGACATCACTAGGGCTGACTCACGCCATTGTTTTTTGAAACCTATTTTCGACCAAACCGGAACACTTTCTACCACTGACGCGCTTAAATGGTTTTCCCCGACTTTCTCTCGGGTGCGAAACGATCATTGGTTTGGGTAAACACCAAACCTGTGAGGCAACGTGAATAAATGAACGACGTTTGATCACACACATTACCATATGAAACTGTCAAGGACGTGCATCGGAGACGCCACTTCACGTTTCACGCGGATTTTAGGTCATGTAAAAATAACATCAGGAGCAACACGTGCATAACCAGAGATAAATAGTGCGTCATGTTATTGACAAACTTTCCATACCAATGTTGTACCTAGCTACTCACATTCGACGCCGCTGTGGTAGGGACCATGGACATGCTTGTTTTGGTGAAGTCACGTCACGTGTATACTATCGAACTCTTCCTCGATCGGGTGCAACTTGTCGTGGTAGCTTATAGTGGCTATGGCGCCGCGCTGCTGAGTTCGAAATCTTGGGTTCGATCCCGGCCGTGGTGACTGCATTTCGACTAGAGGCGTAATGCAAAGAACGCTCGTCTACTTAGATTTAGGGGAACGTTAAGGAACCCAAGGTGCCCAGAATTAATCCGGAATCCTCCACTACGGCATTCTTCCTAATCCTATCGTGGTTTTGGCACGTTTATTTTCATTTATGCAGCGCTCGCGTGCATATCATTTGCACCATACCCCGCGAGCTTGAACTGGGCCTGTTCAGGCCATGGGGGGCTATAAAATAAGCTCAGCTCATTAACGCGCGACTAATTTATTCTATTACATACCTTACGCTGATTGGTCTCCTTCATCACCTTCCAAACACAGTTAAATTATCAATGTACGCGGACGACATATGCGTTTGGGCGTCCGGAGTGACACGCCTACAGCTGCGTGCCAGGCTCCAAAAAGCTGCCACTCAGACTGCACACTATCTCCGAAATCAAGGCCTGGAGATTTCATCTGACAAATGTGCACTTGTGGCATTTACGCGTAAGCCTATGACGCATTACAGTGTGTTAATCAATGGTCAAATGATACCATTTGTACGGTCATATAAATTCCTGGGTGTCATTATTGACAGAGACGTTTCATGGAGCCCCCATGTATTGTACATGAAAAAACGGTTGACAGGCGTCTGTCACCTTTTGAATTTCTTCGATGGAAAGACCTGGGGAATGTCGACAAGCGCTATGCTTCGATTATATAGAGTACTTTTTCTTGGCTTCTTGCGGTACAGCTTGCCAGCATTGACTAACGCAAGTACAACAAGCCTACGTACTATACAAAGTGTGCAGGCCCAGGCGCTGCGGATTTGTCTAGGTCTTCCTCGAAGTGCGTCAACGGCGGCAACTATTGCAATCGCCAGAGACCACCTCATAAAGACCCACATCGCAGTTGAAGCAATACGAATGCACGTAAGGCACCTTGCACGGACTCCTTGCCACCATCTAGCCTCTCTACCTGCGGAGAGACCACACGCCTCGTTCTGCCGAATGATATCCGCACATCGTGAGGCTATACCATCTTGCTTCACACCTGCCGCGAGACCTTCCACTCCTCCTTGGTGCCTCATTCAGCCAACGATCATCCTGACAGTACCTGGCGTCCGGAAAAAAGCAGATATGTCATCGCCGGCTCTTAAACAGCTTACCTTACTCCTATTATATGAAAAGTATCGGAATTACACCCACATATACACCGACGGTTCCGTCTTGCAGAACAGCTCTACCGCCGCTGTCGTTATCCCAGAAAAAGCCACCACTATCAAGATGAAAACATCTCACTTGACAACGTCAACGGCAGCAGAACTGGCAGCGCTTCGAGTCGCACTACATTTTATTAATGATGAACCAGCACACAAATGGTCCGTTTTCTGCGACTCGAAGACGGCACTGCAGAGTTTACTGTCAGCCTTACGGCGCGGTCCACAGGAACAGCTGGTTTTCGAAATCACAGAGGCCATACATCACCTGACTGAAAAAGGACACGAAATAATCTTTCAGTGGCTGCCAAGTCACTGTGGAATTATTGGCAATGAACGTGCCGATCAAGCTGCTCGTTTAGCTCATGAACAAGACAACCGCCTATCGATCCCGCTGTCTAGGACAGATGCTGCAAGGAGGCTCCGCCTGCTTGCACGCCAATGCACTTCATCAGACTGGAATAAACCACATTTTATGCACGCCCGATTATACACCTTGGATCCAACCTTAAGCCTTAGACTTTCAACAAGACTTCCCCGAAGAGATGCGACCCTTCTGTGTAGGCTATGGTTGGGCGTCGCGTTCACCAATGCCTACGCGTTCCGCATAGGGATGGCCGACAGTGCAGCATGTGACAATTGTGGAGACGCGGAAACGATTCGTCATGTTCTTTGTCAGTGCCCACAATACAGTGTGCAGAGACAATCGCTCTCCGTCGTGCTGAACCAGTTGGATGACCAGCCGTTATCGGAAGAAACAATTCTGCAACATCGACGCGACTCAACATCGCATCAGAAGGCCGTGCAAGCGCTCCTGCGGTTCCTGAAGTCCACTGGCCTGTGTGAACGTCTGTGACTGGAACGCCTCCTTTGTTACCAATGCCTGTGTTTTTTTTTCTGTTTTTTTCGCTCTCTCTCTCTCTCTTTGCACTCTCTCCAACCCCTTTATCCCCCACCCCAGTGTAGGGTAGCAAACCGGAAACTGACTTCTGGTTAACCTCCCTGCCTTTCCTCTCTCGCTTGCTCTCTCTCTATTCTATTACATCGATGGCACGGTCGAAAAAAATCACGCGGATGAAAATGTCCCATTAGGGTCAACACAGTTTCAACGGTGCCAACTGCAACATAAATAATTGCAAGAATTTAAAGTTTACCCGACAAGGTTCGTGTCACCGCGAAAACGTTATCAATCAGTAGTCTACTATACATAAGCGCGTAATAAGATTGGGATGCAATATATTATTTTTATTTGCTAATGATTTAGGCAAAAAAAAATGGAAACAAGCCAACAACTACCTCCCGATGTGTTGCAGCGCCAACCAGTCTCAAAAGTGAGGATATAGGAATAACGCAGGAAGTAGACGTTATAAATGAAAAAATTACGAAAGAGCGAAGATAGAAAAGAACACGACAAGTGCACGAGACGCGTCGGCAAAGCACCGAAGCAGCTTCTTCAGGATCGAGACACGAAGTTCTGTTTTGTGTGTGTGTGGTTTTCATTGCTTTTTAAAATCGTTTTCCCTTTTTTTATTTTATTCTTCTTTTTCTCTCTCCTACCTATCGTATCGCGTTACCCCTCCCCCGGTACAGGGTAGCCGACCGGAGATAATCTCTGGTTAACCTCCCTGTCTTTCCTTTGCCTTTCTCTCTCTCTCTTGAAGCAAACGAACAGAGAAGCGTTAGAGAGGCGCTAAGAAGCGACTGTAAATGTTCCGACGCAGTATAAAGAAAATAATCACTATACAATACGTGCCCAGGATTATCAGGTGCCGTTGTCGTTTGTTATATCGGCGATACTTTGTGCAATCGTTAGTGCTGTAAAAAAAATAATAATAAGTATGCCGAAAGCTCCGGGGTTTCCTTAGTGCTTTTTTTTTTTGTCCTTCTTTTACTTCCTCCCTTCCCCCTTTGTTTAACGTGTTTTTCTTTCTTTCTTTCTTTTACCTTCCTTTTTCATTTTTTCTCTTTATTGAGATTCAGAGACTACATGGTCAGATGGTGGAAGCGATGGCACGAACTTTCGATAGTAATTGCTAAATATTTTCGGCCTTGAACGATGGCAGCGTTCCAGCCCATCGACAACGGATGAAAAAAAAATCTTAACGTATACAACATCATTTATACTTGTTGGCGTCGTAAAATGCCGGCGTTGTGCCCAGACTTGTAACATTCACTCTGTTTAAGTCATCGGCAACCTTTCTTCGGAGTCCATTTGCCGGTAGAAAGCGTGAATATATGTAAAAGCCTTGCCGTGAAGCTGGCTTACGCTGTCATCTTGTCGTTCTTTTTTTTTTTTTTTCATTTTTCTGTTAAGGTAAAATGCTCTTGAGGTTTACTTTTTGCATCTATCTTGTATCTCGACAGTGTAATTTAAATACATATTCATACTAAATTCGTACTTTTGGTTCACAGGCTTAAAAAGTAATAAACTTGCAACAAAAAGCAGTATGTGGACTGCCTGTCGAAATCTGAGGTGCCTGATTTTGCAGAAGGCAAAGAGAAACTGGTCGTTTCCATAGCTAATAACCGGCATCGATACCGCAGAAAACCTGTTACAAATCTGTAAAAAACTTCTCGCGATATAAATGTGCGCAAATTATGCAATCGATAGAAGGGGTAAGTTTCCAAAGCTATCGATTTAGGATTTACCGTACAGCGGAGAAGTCAGGAATAATTTTTAGCACCCGAACTTTTTCATCGCGCGCACGCTTTTGCACTCCGTCGAAACGCGATCCGGAGACGGGCCAGTGAGGACGCGTGCTCATCAAATTTCACCATCACCGCTAACCTCGACGCAGCGGATAAAATCCGCAATATCTGATCCCCTATACCTGAAAATATCTCTCTCAACCACAAGCAGCACAGTATTGACCTCTAAGAGCGATAGTCATTGCACTCCGTTAACAAAACATAGAACAACAAAGTGGAGTTTCTGATCTGCCTTTAACATTTTGCCATGCTACCTGCCTCTGCGGTTCAGTCGCCGCGCCCTGCTTCCCGATAACGGAGCCGCGTTTTGTGTCCCAAGCCACCACCGACAGGGGTGCTGTGCAGAAACTCTCGTGTACCGAGCTCTGGGTCGGCGTTAAAGAATGATCCAAATCAATCCGGAGCCTTCCAGCACAGCGAATCTCACAAACCTCGCGTTGCTTCTGGAACGTTAAACCATATCGATCAATCGGTCAATCAATCGCCCATTCGTTCATTCAATCACTTCACCATGCTGAATGCCTCGCTTCAGCGTACAATGATTATAAAGTGATAGCCTCTTTACGCTGCCTCCGCTGTGATAAGTCGGGTCGTAAGCTCGCGCGAGTACAATGTCGGTGTACGGACGTCCGTGCACCTCGCGTCCATGCCATGTCGAAGGCATTTCTCAAGCCACCTGCCGAGTACCGATGCCGAGCGTGTACTGAACGCTTCTCCTGCAGAGGTACGCCGCGAGGGCGAAGGTACTCCGGGCAAGCCAAGCGGGTGGTAGCGACGGGCGCAGATGGCGCGTATCGGGCAATGTGGCGTAATATGGCGTCGCTTGAGCAGTTCGGCAGGCGAAATGGAAGGGTTCTCGCAACCCAAGGACTAGGAGATCGAAGCCGATCGAAGGGACATGGTTTTGACGTTTTTCGTCGCGGATGCAAAAGTGAAATTCCAATAATATTAAAGCACGCCGAAGGTTATTGAAAGAAAGTCGAATGATGTTAAAAACGAGTACAAAGATATCGAAAGCACGCGGGTGTGCATCAAAGGCAGCCCAAAGTTGTAAAGGCTGCGGAAAGATACACGAAAAAAAAAGTGAGAGATTGGGTGCCACTCACTTTTGTACTCCAACAGCTCCTGAATCCGCTAAAGCGATATATTTATTTAATTACACGCAGCACATTTCGAAGTAACCGAACAAAAAAAAAAGGGGGGGGGGGGGTTGTGATGGAGTTATAACGCGAAAAACACAATGAGGCAGCTATGACGATTTGTATAGTCACGCAATGCTTGTGCTAACCTCTTTACAAAGTATCGCGGCATGCTGTCATATAGCTTCGTTCGCCTGTTTAAGATCTACATATTTGATCTGATCATGTAGGTTCTCCCGTATTATATCCCTGTTCAAGGAGGTCACTAACTTGCGCCACGAATTCATCAGACATTCTGGTTACCTCTTGGTGCCTGTATTAAAGAGGCGACTATCATAGAGCCAGTAACTTCCTTCTCTCCCCCTCCCCCTCCCCCTTTTTTTGCACTTTATGCATGCATACATACTATTTTTAATGCTTCAATACCTAGTAAACCGAATAATAAAGGGTTTGCGACAAAGTACGGCACACGATGCCGGAACAACCCAAACAGCAAAAGCGCTTGACGCATTAAAAAAATTAAAAAAGGAAAAAAACTCACGCGCTGCTTATTCTTTCTCTCTCTTTTACGCGCGGAAAGTCAACGTGCGGCAATGCATCGGCCGCGCTGGACTTGACGGCGAGCGAGCGGCGCGGATAAAGCCTTCAGCAAACTGACGCACCCTTTTCAGAGCAACTTTAGCCCGCCTTAGATATGTGTACCGTTGGTGTTTAGAGACGCCCCGACGAGAGCGGAGTGGGATTTTACCTGTCCCGGCTGCCAAGAACAGCAGCGGCTGGGAAAAAAAGCCGCGAAAGAAATAAACACGAAAGAATTCACGTGGAAGCCGAGATGCATAAGCACACAGATCGTAACGGCAGCCCCCGCGCGGCACGCCCTGTCTTGAACATTCACGCGTTGCCGCCGAACCCCCTCGTCCATCCAACCAACTCATGCTGCGCGCAGCCTTTGTTCTTCGTTTTTGTTTTTTCCTATCTGTTTTTTTTTTTTTTTTGTCTTTATCTAGCCGTTTAAGGGACACTAAGAGCATCGATGCGATTCATGCATTTGCGCCTTGCCACTTCACGTTTCATCAGATGCTTCACTGTCATGAAGCAGTGGAAACAAAAAAAAAAAAAAAAAAAAAAAAGAAGAAGAAGACGCCCTACGTACAAGGTAGAACATTCTGGCTTTTCGCCGGCCGATTGGCGAACGTTCTGGCGCTCCAGAAGCGTACACGGGAATCTCAGCATATGCGGACTGACAGGCGCCGACAAGTGGCAGCGCGAAAGCGCACGCCCTCCAAGCATGCATGCTCCACAGGCGAGAGGCATGTCACGTTTATGCGATGAGCGCACGAATGATGAGCAAACGAGCAAACAACACGGACACGTGCTCACAATACAACTCGGAGCGAACGAAAAGACGTTTCCTTTTCTTACATCTTTTGTTCTCTTTCATTTTTTTTTCTTTTTTCTAAAGGCACATGTATTTCTGAATTCGGCGTTCCTTGTAAGTACGTCGCAATGGTGTTGGCAAAATTGCGGCATCGCCGTCGAAGACTGTGGCCAAACGCTGTTCTGATGACGAACAAGGTGGGCAAACGCGACGCAGACGGTGCATTCATTAAAAATTTTTAAATTATTGGTTTGTACGTGTATTGGGTGTACGTGATCATGAGGCACGCCGTAGTGTAGGACTCTGGAAATTTGGACCACCTGGGGTTCTTCTAACGTGCACCTAAATCTAAGTAGACGGGTGTTTTCGCATTTCGCGCCCATCGAAATGCGGCCGCCGTGGCCGGGATTCGATCCCGCGACCTCGTGCTGAGCAGCCCAACACCATAGCCACTGAGCAACCTCGGCGGATGGCGCATTCATTACCATATTGTCTGACGAAGAGAGGCAATGTTGAGGTTGACGACATTGTAGAGTGCGGGCGAAGTCGTGCCTGTACTACACGAACAGACGTGCGTGCAATTGTTATGGCAGGTCGCGGTACACCAATATATGTCGCGATTCTCGATAGCGAGATATTCCAAGTTTTAACATTTTATGCGAGCCCGTACATTTTGTATGATTCAGAAAGCGAGGCTTCGGGACTTCTCTCGCGCGCTCGACTGAAAACGTTACTGCAGCTCAACTAAACTGAACCCGTGTTTACGAGGCAGCTGGTGTATATCGGGGGCCGCATTTTGGAACGACCCGTGTGCATTACCCCTTCTTTTCGCCCTTGGTCGTTGGCTCGGACGCCTCCGCGCCGCTGTTATCGCCGGAATTTGCCTCTTGGTACGACTGATCATAACAGCGAAAGATGAAACGGACAAATAATTGTCTCAGAAAAAACAGGCGACACCCAGTAATGTCGAGCATGTATTAATAGCGCTGTGTTCAGTTCAGCGCAACTGAAGCCAGCCCGCTCTATTGGTACCTATAGCGAAGACGGCCAGTCATTGAGAAGTATTTCTTGAGAAGGAAGCTTCGAGAAATTCGCCCCGCAGGGTCACAGGCTACGGTTGGTAGCAGGAGGGGGGGGGCATTTTCGAGACATTTGTGGGCCTGAGAGTAAAATGCCGTCAGCACGTACGTGATACCAAAGCGAGCTTTTCACCGGTCAACGCCTCCTCTTTGACATCCGCTCGAAATGCTCGCATAAACGTGACCAATGGCAACAACTTACCAAATTCAAGCCCTGGCAGCGTGTCGGGAATCCACGCCATTAATAATCGAAAGCATGACCGGTATAATGCAAAGATTCATTTCGCTCGATGCTATTCCTTTCCTATCAGGCCACCGTTCATGGCCGGTCGATGCCGGGGCTAACGTGGGCGGAGCGTCGCTCGGACCACTGACAAAGCGCGAAAAGGAATAGCATGGCAATAGAATCACTGCATTATCACAACACGGTGACCGCTTTTTGTAAGGACTTACTTTTCGCCGATTCTGTTCATTTCTAATCACACGTCCGAGTGGCCGATCTCGGTGATAGCGGGAATATGGCTTCGTTTTACCCAATTACAAAAGAGGGGGAAAAAAGAGGGGAAAAAAGGAAGCTGGACAGGGCTGTCAAAATATACAGCTTGTAACAAATCCTTCTTTCTTTTATTTTTCTTACTTCGTCATTTCTTTGCACGAAGCTGTGCCAAGCAGGTTATCGCCAAGATCAGTCGCTCGACGACACGGATGATAAGAAATCAACAGAATCGGCAAAAAAAATGAATCATTGTAAAACACACGGCCCCGCACACAGACTTTGCAGCGAACCATTTCTTTAACCATTCTATATCTGCCCTTCATCATTGGGCCGCACGTCGCCGCGCCACCGTTGTAGACGTGATTCGGCTTCCATGAGTGACGGATGGTAAGAAAAACATAATTTCGAAGGAATAGAATCGTTACAAAGTACACTTTCATGTCTACGTGTAACAGCACCGCGCAGGTTTAACATCGCTGCAGAAACCACAGGATCAATTGGTATCAAATGACCTTTGTATAAACGTACACAAACACATAAAATAAAAAAAGAAAAGTGAACTGCTCGTTCAGACGCGACCTGTAAAGACCTTCCCAACGAGAGCTCCCGGGCGTCGCCATTATGCCCTCTGGGTTGTTGTGAACCCACGTTGCTCCCTCTCGAAAAGCACTACAGAAGCGGCAGCACGTGCGTTTTGTACTCACACCCAGAGAAGAGGTGCTCTTCTCCATCCGATGTAAAGGTCTATATAATTGCGTATACTTGATTACTACTATACTATACATCTCCTGCCTCCTATCCTTTCCGCCTGCCCTTTACTCTCATTTCTTCCCATTCGGAAGAAAGAGAGACAGCAACTTTTTGAAAACAAAATTTGAGGTCCCCCTAGTCCGGGGCTCCACTGGCGCAAGCGGCTCGCTGGGCTTGGTCCAGCAAAGCCAGTTGGCTGTCCTGATCCTCTTCCGCAAGCCGCGCCTCCCACTGCCTGTTAAAATCTTGTGTTTTTAGCAGTGTGGAGTTTATAATTGTCGGTCTGTTTGGGCATATCCACGTGATGTGCGGTAACGTTGGCGTGTCCCCGAACCACGGGCATTCTTCAGTGTATCGTGCTTGGTGAATACGGCTAAGTGTATGTAGTTTTGGGTACGTGTGTGTTTGGTCGGCGCCAATTCCTCGCCTGTTGACTATTTAACTTTGGGTGAGGGCGCCCACGAGCGAAGAAAGAGAGGCAGAGAAAGAATGCATAGCAAGGCAGGGAGGTTAACCAGAAGTAGTTCCAGTTGGCTACCCTGCACGGGGTGAAGGAGTAGGGGGATAAAAAGAGAACGAGAGTGGAAGAAAGATTTCTACAGCACCGACGGGATTTAACATCGCATCAGAAGGCCGGGCAAGCGCTACTGCGCCTTTTGCTGTCCACCGGCCTGTGTGAACGCCTCTAATTAAAATGGCCTTCCTGTTCTTTTTAACGCGAAATTGCTTTCTGCCGGCCTCCAGTGAAAATCTGTGCATTGTACGTACGTCACGCAATCATCAACACGCAAATCGCCGAGGTGGCGATACTTTGCCGTTTCGTGCCTACCTAATGGCAAAGTATTGAAAGACCCTGCTAATGGTTAGGAAAGTAAAGGTTAGGAAAGGTTTGTGCTCTTGATGACGTATATTTGTTGCAATGAGAATATTTAGGTATGATGATGAAATAAGCTTTAATTTTCGAGACAGTGTCCCGAGCGTTTGAGCAATATTTAGGTATAATTTATTTTATCACCGAATAATTCCGTAGGAAAAAAGGTCGTCAGCCTGCACACCTGTTGAGGGTATAGCAAAGATGGTAATGCTTGGAGGTGTCTTTTGCGGTATAACTCAGTCGGCGTCTACGGGCGAAGGCGTTCCTGGAGCGTTCCTGGAGCTTTTTGGAAACCGAACCCCGACAACCGCCACCTCTCGGTGGAGCCGCGGTGGCTCACGCCGTCTTCGTGCTTCTGCTTACCTTTGAACGTGTGTAGGGGCGCCCGCGCGCGATGTCGCCGGAGCTCTAACGACGCAGTTTCGCCACATACGCACTCACCGTCGCGTTGAATATACCTATGATGCCTGGTAGCCTCCGCGGTGCTGTTTACGCTAACCAACAGCACAGGCCTCGCGTGCTTGTTATTGCTTCGCCCTTCGAGCGAAATTGTTATTAATAAAAGGCTGCGCACATTTATGGACTTGTATTTGTGAATGTGCAAGAAAGCTGCCACTGCTTCTTGGAATATGATCTGGGAAGTTACCGCAAAAAACACACGGGACGAAGAAAGAGACAACACGAATGCTTGACCGCTTCGTGTTGTCTCTTTCTTCGTCTCGTGTGTTTTTTTGCGGTTACTTCCCAAATCATGAATCACAAACTGACCTACAGCCACATTCTTCTAAGTTCTTCAACACACACTTGACGTTCGTGTTATGACCCCTTCCTCTGAAAGATAGATCAAACCAACCAATTTTTTTACTTTCTTTATCTCTCTCTCTCTGTCCTTTTTCCAACACTTATTTCCCGCACCCCAGTGCACGGTAACAAATCAGAAACTTGCATATGGTCAACCTGCCTGCTTTTACTCTCTCTCTCTCTCTCTCTCTCTCTCTCTCGCAGTGCGCCATAACATATTATTGCGAAAGGCTGTACTTGTTTACTTCGAAAGATTGATTGTTTTAGAGCGCAGCTCTGAGACGCCCGTCCCTGCGTTGAGCGTCGGCGTGCCTCGGCGTCCCTCGGCGTTGTCCCTCGGTGTAACTAGAGTGTTTTAGTTGAGCGTCTTTACGGTCCGCTCCGCTTCGAGTTGCCCCGCTAAGCCACAGCGGAGCGGCGGACGATTTTCACGTTTTAGTTATGCGTGTAGCGTAGCGGAGCGGTCCTTTCGTAGTTGCAGTGCCTTCTGGCCAAATTCAGCGTAGTGAAACAAAATAAAAAAGAATGTTTTGTCACTTTTACAAAGTAAGACGAATATATATAACTTATTTGTTCATTAAGTATCTAGACGGGTGCTTGTAATGCGTTAGCGGTCCATTTTATCGAGTGGAAAATGAAGCGTCGACTTGTTGAACGCCACGTGACAGCCAGCGAGGTTGCATTTCGAATGCAATCCAATCCTTTCTGACACCAATGCGCTGGCGAAGTTTTTGTTAGCTGTGCTGTTCACTTTATTTCCTTAAATAACCAGTTGGAGGTGTATTACACAAGTTATTCGCGCTCGCACGTGTGGTGCCTCGATGCAAGGCGCTTCGATGCACGCGCGAGAGAGGGCGCGTGCATCGCCCACCCTCGCTAGCGAAAGACGGCAGCAACGCTCCCCGCTCCGCTTAGGCAGCCGGTAAGCGGACCGTGATTCTCGCTCCGCTAGCCCGGTTGCGGCTAAGCGGAGAGCGCATGCGCATTCGTGCTTCCGCTCCGCTCAGAACCTAAGCGGAGCGTAAAAACGCTAAACTAAAACTGTCTACTGAGCGAACGACCACAGCGAAGGATGAAAGAGCGAGCGCGGAGCGCAGCGGGGTACGAAAGATGGCAAGAACGAGGAGAGCGTGAGGAGTAAAGCGGAGGAGGAGGGTGCAGCGGAAGCATGAGGAGTAGAGAGCGGAGTGCCGCACGAGACGTGCTCAACGGCGGCGACCAGGCACGCGACGAGCGCTATGGAAACAAAGTGCTGGTGTGAACTTCACACTCACTGCGCATGCGCTCGTTCGCCTGCGCCACCGCCGCCGCTAGAGAATGCGCTCTGTGCGAGCCACGCGTTTTCTTGTTCAGGCTATCTTTCTGAACAATGAGCGACGCAACCGGTGGGAATGCTTCGACTGCCACTGCTGTTAAACGAGCGGACCGAGCAGAGGCTCAGCGCCGCCGCAGAGAGGGCCCTGTCGTTCAGAATAAAATTCTTTGCCACAATATATCGCGAATTAAAGACACCTAAACAGCTGCGCTCAAAATTCGCATTAGGGAGTATCGTAGTCGTCGGTGAATTTTTTAGTTATGCTGCAAGCAAATTCACCTCTCGCTTCGACTTCATTTACGTTAAGGAAAGAGGAATATTAAGGGAAGCTGTATTAGTAAATTACGCTTCCACAGCAGCAGAAAGGTCAATCTTACCTTGAGCTGATGCTTGGTAAGCCAGGACAGAAGTCAACACGGAAGACGGGTGCGCTGCGTCCCCTCTAAGTACTCGCATCAACCTATTCCACCTTGACGTCATCCATTTCCAGTGTGCGCTCCAGTCTGGTTTTACTGATAAACAAGGATTGTATTGCGTTCTAAAGAAACAAATTTGGAGGACGCTTAAGCTTCGCCTTTAAGAGTGGAACGCGATAGCGTTCAAAGATCCCTGACTGCTTCTGACACTTCCCGGCAACTGCACCTTATCTAACCGTAATGTTTACTGGGAAACCCTGGCGGCGAACGCTATGCACGAAGGCGAGTTCTCTGGTAGAAAAGCGGCCTCTTGCGTGGGCCGATCGTCTGTTACTGTTTCGCCCTTTTAATATTTAAGTCTGAGAAGATTTAACATAAAAGGCATGTGCTGTCGGTGTTTTGTTTCATGACATTTGTTTGTGGGATATCATTCTCAAAATTCTGAGGAATAACTTTGTAAAGAATGTAAGACATGGTATGAGCACTTTTAGTGATAGATGAAGAACTTTAGTGCCGTATAGAATATATACGGCCATTTTCGCTCGCAGGACGCCAACGCGCAGGCTACAGCGCCGACGCCGACACCGTATTTTCTGCAACACGGAGCCCTTAAAGCTATCGCGTTAAAAAGGCTCAACGCTAGCAAGTTCTGAGCAAATAATTCTCAGCAAATAATAGTTCGCAGAGCGAGGTCGCCTAAGGGCCGAAAGGGCTCGACAACATTATACTGCCAAGAGGGCTGGGGAATAGCGGCAACGACTGGACAAGATGAGAAAGTTCAGAGCTCAGTGCCCCGAAGTGGAACGTCAGAAATTATATTCGACTCCTGCGCTAACAATTATACTCCGAGGAGCATTTCGTTACTGACTCTTTCGGTGCGGTATGCGCGGTCGGCTGTAGTTCCAGTTAGACAGTCGGTATCGAAAACCTGGGAGGAAATAATTTGACGTCATTCATTGCTCCACGAAAATCTTTGCCGCTACTCGTCCAAACATTACACGACAAGTTCATCCATGTATAAAAAATTAATAAAGCGTTAAGCAGGTTGTCTTAAGACTCTTGCTAGTACATCCGTTGCATTTCAGTGATGCACGGACCAATAAGCGGGATAACAAGGCAAGTCGCTTACTGGAATAATCATGGTTTCTGCATAACTTCAATTTTTAGATGGGCCCTAAGCAACTTTATTTTGGACCAAGAAGCTTCATAATGAACAATTGCTTGCTACCGAAAGCAAAGTTGTTTTATAACCTTACAACGTTAAGTGGTTCGAACACATTTCGAAATAAATGCAAGTACTCCGATTCTTAAAGCCGCAATGTCATATGCGTCGATTCCGTATCTATTATTATTACTATTTATTATTATTATTATTATTATTATTATTATTATTATTATTATTATTATTATTATTATTATTATTACTATTATTATTATTTTTTTTAGCCCTGTTGGATTGTTGTCATTGCCCTTACTTCGCTACCGACGTAATCGCGCTGACCTTCTGTTTCTCTTCAAACTCATTCACGGTAACCTCACGTGTCCCGAACTTCTCAGCTGTATCATGTTTTGCATTCTGCGCAAGATCACCAGAGAGCATAGACCTTTCCATGTTCCTGCCTGTCATCTCGAACACTCCACCGTCCACATAATGCAGAGTCTTCATAACGTTTACTTTCGTGATCTTGATATCTTTCATAACTCGTTGTCATCGTTCTTTTCCGAGCTTTGCCTTGTTGTGTTATAATTTCATGCATTGTTCAAGTGCCCTTCTCCCCCTTTTTCTTTTGTATTTATTTTGCACTTTGATGTAGGTGCTCTCTTCTTTTCATAATTGTTCGTTTTATTCATTTATTTTTTAATGATATTCTCCTGCAGTGTTTTTGTTTTTGGTTTTTAATGTATGCGTGCGCCAGCACTCAGACCTTAATGTTGTTCCTGGGCACGTTAAATAAACATGATTGATTGATTGATGGATTGATTGATTGATTGATTATCATTATTGTTATTATCACTATTTATTACTTCTATTGGCATTCCGTTGGTAACGGGACGGCGACAAATAGTCACCTAGCCTCCTTGAGCTAATCAGGTATTATATGCATGCATATATATAGTAGCCTAAAATGTTACCTATCTCTGCTTGCTCTTTCCTCTCGTCATTAAAATATTCATCTCTATATTGTACTGTTACCTATGCCTGTAACGACTCTGACACTATCAATCTCTTCACTGTCCCCCCCCCCCCCCCCCCCCCCTACCGCTAATACTTCGTCTCTGGATTATCTCAACAGCTGGCCCGAGCAGTTAATGCTTCAATTCGCTTGGAATCCCAACGCACCTGGAGAGTGGACATTCCCTACGGATCTCGCTGGGTGAGTCCCTTCGCATTCCATTACGATGTGGTGAGTTTTTGTTGCAGTAGACGCATGCCTCATTCGGTTGCGATTATTTTCTCCCGGATGTTCTTGTCCTCGGGCAGCCAGCTCGGGTTTCAAATAGCAAGGCACTTACTTCCCTTTGTGTTATTCTACAGATTCCCCCCCCCCCCCCCTGATTTCTTTCTTTCTGTATTTGTAAATATCCGTGGTCCTTTTTGTTTCCATTCTTTACATCCAATTCACTGTCTCTATTTCTCTCACTTTCTTTTTGATGACTCTGGGTTGTCTATTACGCTTTCAATTACCCTGTACTTCGTTGCCAATTTTCTTGACCTTTTCCTCCATTCCGTGTCCACGCTTTTGAGGTACAGATATTTGAATATTTAAGTACATTAGCCGCCCTTTTTTTTTTTCATTTGTGTCCCTGAGTCTTTCTTCAAAACTAATTTTGCTCTGCGCTTCTCTTACTTCAAAAGAGGTCAAACCAATGTCACCCTGCACTGCCTCAATTCTGGTTTTACTGTGGGCCCTCAATGTTCAATCGGCCCATCAACTTCTACATAACTTCCAACCCCGACAAATATCCGATTTTAAGCACAGAATGGCATTTGCGAACGTTAGCGCTGGCACCATTACTCATTTCTGCGCACAACCTCATACTTATTGTCGCCCCACAGTGCTCTGTGTTTCATTATTGCTGCATTCCACTTCCCCTTCATTTTCAGATGATCTTGGTGGATTTTTCAGTAGGTATTTCCTTCGTTTATGTATGTTTTCAGGTATTTATATTGCTTGACTGTGCATATGACTTGCTGTTGGATTTATACCACGTCATTAGTCGTCCCTTTATTAAAGATACTATTAAAGATAATAATTCCCGATTTCTCTGGGCTAAAATTAAAGCTTAGGTATATCGTTTAATTGAATTTATAGATAAGGTTCAGTAATGTCATGCACCCAACGCTCACTTGTAATTTTTTTCCCCAATAGTTCACTGCAATTCCATAGATACACAAAAAGTCTGCACTGACTGTTCCGGCGCTTTTCTAATTGGCCCAGTCACACTTATTCGAAAGATTTGGAGATCATTTGGATTTACGGACGCATCTGTAAACAGCGATGGCCAAGGCGGCTCTGCAACTTTGGCATTTCCGACGGTTGTTTCGACGGGTGTTTCGACGGGTGTTTCGAGGGGTGTTTCGACGGGTGACATCCGACGGGTGACATCCGACGGGTGTTTCGCATACCGCATCCAGCCGCATCAGCAACTGCGGAGCTGGCAGCGATTGATGCTGATATGAAGTACGTGCAAGAGGAGTTAACGATATTGAAGATTGTCATCTTTCAGGACTCCCGCGCTGCCCTCAGCATACTACAGAGAAGTGACGCCGATCACCCAGTTGTGCGTAGCATATCATTGAATCCACCAGCAGAATTACATCTAGTGGAGTATCTCTAGTTGGCCAGTGGATACCTTCGCACGTAGGTATATAGTATATCGCCGGATACAAACAGGCTGATCGACTGGCTTCCTCTTGTGCTCACAACGAATGTGACTGCCCGGTAAGTTTGTGTCGGCTTGACGATGCTAGTATGTTGATTCGAAAATACCTACTCAAGCAGCACTCAGACCAGTGTCGTACTGAAGGATCCTTTCCTCCCCGTGTTTGTGGTCGAGGCTTGCCTCGTTATGCTAGAGTTCTATTGCTCAAGTTAAACGTTGGCTGGGTCCTGGCGTCTGAACGTTTATACCGGCAAGGACGCGCAGACAGTCCGTCGTGTTCTTCTTGCGGTTCCTGCGAGACACTGGAGCACCTTATACGAGATCTGTTAGAAAAGTATCCGACCTTTGGCCGAAGAAAAAGAACTAGCATAACTGGAGCGTTGGAAACCTAATCACCCTCAACAAAGTCTCCTTGAGACTCCACACACTTCCCCCAGCGGTGCTGCCATTGTTGAAAGCATTCCGAGAAGGCCTCTTTCGGAATGGACTTTAGCTCAGCTGTCGTTGCAGCCATAATGTCCTCTCTTGTCTGAAATCGCGCTCCTTTCAATGGGCTTTTGATTTTCGGAAACAGCCAGGAGTCGAAGGGGGCCATATCAGGAGAGTAAGGAGCCTGTTGAACTACAGAAGACTGGTTTTTCGTCAATAAAGTCTCAATCAAGTGCGAGGAATGTGCAGGAGCCTGTGTCGTGATGGATGCGCCAATTTTCTGTTGACCACCACTTCGGTCTCTTGCGCCGCACAGAATCATGTAGGTGACGGAGGACATCCCTGTAGTACTCTTCGGTGATTGTTTGACCCTGTGGTTCGTACTCGTAATGTACCACACCACGGGAGTGAAAGAAAGCAGTCAGCATCACTTTGACGTTGCTACGCACTTGGCGGGCCTTCTTTCGTCTTGGTGACGTGAATGCTTCCACTGTGACGACTGGGATTTGGTTTCCGGGTCGCACCTGTACACCCAAGACTCATCACCAGTAATTATGGTGTTCATGAAGTCGGGGTCACTGTTTGTGGAATTCAGCATGTCCTGTGAGACTTCAACACGAAGTTGCTTTTGCTCCACCGTGAGCAGCTTCGGCACTAATTTCGCCGCAGCTCTCTTCATGGCTAAATCTTCGGGCATAATGGAATGTGCAGAAAAAGTGCTGATGCCCACCTCTTCCGAAATTTCTCGGATAGTCACACGACGGTCCCCCATCCCCACAGCGTTCACTTCGGCAATGACCTGGTCATTTCGGCATGTTGATGGCCGAACGGAGCGTGGCTCGCTCTCCGCCGATGTACGGCCGTCTTTAAACCGGTTGTACCACTCCTTAATCTGTGTGCTGCTCATAGCATCGTCACCGAAAGCCGTCTGAATCTTCCGAATGGTTTCCACTTGGCTGTCGCCCAGTTTCTGGCAAAATTTGATGCAGTAGCGCTGCTCCAGTCACTCCGTCATTTTCCTTGCAATAAAGAAAAGCCGACGAGAGCACTGCACACTACCTCACTCAAACGCTGCGCCCAAGCGACTGACGCTATCGGCAGGCGGGAAAAAATTCGCGCATGCGCAAGAAGGTTCAAGGTCGGCTGATGGAAGCACGCTTGTTTCATATCCATCAGGTGTTCGCAAAAAAAAAAAAAAAATAAGGTCGGATACTTTTCGAACAGACCTCGTATTAGAGTGCCCTCTTTCTTTTCGCAGCGCACGTCGCTACTAAGCCGACTATAAGTCTACTTGGCCTGCAATGTACGACCCTTGATCATTGACTGTATCCGAGTGGCTGTGCTCTCGACGCGACCAGGCTCATCGCACCCTGCTTACTTTTCTACAAGAAACTGGCTTGGCTTCCCGTTTGTGAAAAAGTTTGCAAGGAACGAAATATTTTTCGCTAACTTTGTTTTTGTATTTTGTATATCCTTCTGTCATTAATGGGACCTGCGTGTTTCCCCCCCCCCTTTTTTTTTTCCCCACCGTGTGTTCTGTTCCTACTTGCTCACTGTATGCCTTGCGTTACTTTCATCTTTGGGGCATGTCATTTTTCTGCTTCTTTCTCCTTTGCTTCCCTTCTTCTTCAACTCACTTTTCTATCCCCTCCTTCTAAAGAGTTGGACGGCTTTGCGCCCCTCTCAGTGGCAGTTGACATCCTGCTTCTTCCCTATTTCCCTCTCTGTGTGTGTATGTGTTTTTTGTTTCATATCTAATGACAACAATAATCATAATTAGGTGGTTTCCTCCTTCCACCCCAAAAACGTTTTAGCCGTGTTTGTATTATCTCCTGCTGCATGACGTCTATTATTATTAATCATGTAAACATATGCAAATATCACAAAGAGAATAATAAGCTGGCTATAAATTCTCTCCTTAAAGGTAAACCACGCCCATCCGCTTGCAAAGGAGAGAACAGCAAAGAGAAAGAGATGAAGGAACAACATATCACGCAGTCACACGCAGAGCACAAGCATTCCAGACGATAGTCTAGTCCTGTGGTTGACAGGAATTCCAACATAGCTTTGTGATCCTGAAATCGGGTTCAAGCATGACCTACTGGAAACAAAATATAATTGAGGGCGGTTCGAGCAAGATTATGTGGTTGAAGCTTGCTGAGCAGCGCACAGCGACAACTGTGGAAAGTCTAACAATAAGTGCTCAAGCGTTTCGCTGTATTGTCCGCAAGCCAGGCACGAAGGCCTTGGCGCACGTCCTTGTCGGTGAAGGCAATGTGTGATGTTAACACACCCGATGCGTAAATTGAGCAATAGAGATCTACTGCGGCGAGTTAGAGAAAGACCAGATATTTGTGCACTGTCCCTTGGCTACACATTATTCCAGGTGCGAGAGCTGCAGGTGGTGACGTTTAAGCAGTCTCGCGTTGTCGAATTTGCGCACATAATCATCTTTAAAGTCAAGGTTGTGCGCTGACGCCACCATAGCGTCAGCGGCCTCGTTTCCTGCGATACCCATGCGTGATGGTATCCACTGAAACATCGCTGCTCTTCTCTCAAATGTGATTTGATGGGCCATCGTAAGTGCTTAGCGTAAAAGAGGTGAGTCAGCGTTGGTGCTGGACAGCCAGCTGAGAGCTCCGCGGGAATAAGTTAAAATAACAGCCTTTGACAATTTCGTATTTTAGATAAGATAGTTCAGCGTAATATTACAGCTTAATAGTTCTGCAGATTTGGAGATGCAATTTAAACTATTGGAATAAAACACTGTGCAGTAGGCTCTGAGCAATAAAACGCAGCCGTTGTACTGCCTTCGTGAACAGAGTCGTGTGTGTAACCTTTAATAAAATTTTATACGGGACTATTTTTCAATTGGGGCGAGTCGATGTTGGCAACTTGTGCCGGCCACGTCGTTTTCTGCTTTCTAATCTATTGTTATTATTCAGTCACTGATGCCAAATGACCATGGCAATTTACACAATTGAGCAGCACGTCCAATTGACAAAATTTTATGATCAAAAGTTGCGCGCATTGCGCCCATTTTATGGCAGACGCGGTGGCCCTTCAAAGTCGACTCTCTATTGTTTCGCGGCCAAATTCGAGACGACCGGTTCGGTAAACGATCAGCCAACACCCGTACGTCAAAGGAACGCCAGATCGGTCGAGAACATCGCCGCCGTTCATGAAAGTGTGCAGGAGTACCCGAGGTAGTCAATTCCTAGCCGTGCACAAGAACTCGGCTTTTCGCAGACTTCAACTTGGCGAATTTTCCGTCCGGACTTAGGCCTACACCCGTACAAGATCCAACCGACCCAGTCATCATCATCATCATCATCAGCCTATATTTATGTCCACTGCAGGACGAAGGCCTCTCCCTGCGATCTCCAATTACCCCTGTCTTGCGCTAGCGTATTCCAACTTGCGCCTGCGAATTTCCTAACCTCATCATCCCACCTGACTTTCTGCCGTCCTCGACTGCGCTTCCCTTCTCTTGGTATTCATTCTGTAACCCTAATGGTCCACCGGTTATCCATCCTACGCATTACATGGCCTGCCCAGCTCCATTTCTTCCGCTTAATGTCAACTAGAATATCGTCTACCCCCGTTTGTTCTCTGATCCACACCGCTCTCTTCCTGTCTCTTAACGTTACTCCTAAGATTTTTCGTTCCATTGCTCTTTGTGCGGTCCTTAACTTGTTCTCGAGCTTCTTTGTTAACCTCCAAGTTTCTGCCCCATATGTTAGCACCGGTAGAATGCAATGATTGTACACTTTTCTTTTCAACGACAGTGGTAAGCTCCCAGTCAGGATTTCGCAATGCCTGCCGTATGCACTCCAACCCAATTTTATTCTTCTGTAAATTTCTTTCTCATGATCAGGGTCCCCTGTGAGTAATTGACCTAGATAAACATATTCCTTTACAGATTCTAGAGGCTGACGGGCGATCCTGAATTCTTGTTCCCTTGCCAGGCTATTGAACATTATCTTTGTCTTCTGCATATTCATCTTCAACCCAATTCTTGCACTTTCTCGATGAAGGTCCTCAATCATTTGTTGTAATTCCTCTCCATTGTTGCTCAATAGGACAATGTCGTCTGCAAACCGAAGGTTGCTGAGATATTCGCCATCGATCCTCACTCCTAATCCTTCCCAGTCTAAGAGCTTGAATACTTCTTCTAAGCACGCAGTGAATAGCATTGGAGAGATTGTGTCTCCTTGCCTGACCCCTTTCTTGATAGGTATCTTTCTACTTTTCTTGTGGAGAACCAAGGTAGCTGTGGAATCCTTGTAGATATTTGCCAAGATATTCACGTATGCCTCCTCCACTCCTTGATTACGCAATGCCTTTATGACTGCTGATATCTCTACTGAATCGAATGCCTTTTCATAATCTATGAAAGCCATATAGCGAGGTTGATTGTTAGAGAGGTTTGAGCTACCGACCCAGTAGCTCAAAGTTAATGACCATAGACAACGCCATTTGTTGGCTGACTGGGCTTCGAAGCGGTTGGAAGAGGACCCCAATTTTGTTCCAAAAATCATCTTTAGCAACGAGACGCAGTTTTGGATGAATGGCTATGTTAATAAGCACAATTGCCGTATATGGGACGACGCCAAGCCATACGAGGTTCACCAGGTGGCAATGCATCCACAAAAAGTTACTGTTTGGTGCGGATTTTAGGCCGGCGGCGTCATTGGTCCGTACTTTTTTGAAAACGTTGTTGGTGAGGCTATCACCGTCAACGGAGAGCGCTACAAATTTTGCCCCAAATTGAACGATATGAACGCAGACGACATGTGGTTCCAGCACGACGGCGCTACGGGCAACACAGCGGACGCCAAGATGGACATTCTGCATGAACTATTTGAGGGTATGGTTATCTCTCGCAGAGGTGACGTGAATTGGTCCCCAAGATCGTGCGATTTGACCCCGTTATGCTTTTTCTTCTGGGATTTCCTGAAGTCGCAGGTCTATGTCAATAAGCCGCAATCGAGCGATGCCCTTAAAGTGAACATAAGCCAGGCCATAGCTCAAGTTCCGATCTATGCGGCAGAGTGATTGAAAATTGGACCACTCAGATCCGTGCCACCGTGAGAAGCCGCGGCGGACATTTGAACGATGTTATATTCCATACATAATGACATATATGGGCCTTTCAAATAAAAAAAGAATTTCGCTAATTACCTCACACGCAGCTTGTTTTATTCTATTTCAACATCGACCCGCCCTTATTGAAAAACCCTTTTAGAAGGAACGCTGTCCAGCTCCTTATAATCCTAGACTGGTGTAGGAAAGGCCTCCAAGTTCTTCTCTATGTTTTTTTTTTGTTTTTTTTTGTGATCTCTGCTATTTGTTTTTCATTTATATATAAGTATTCTGCTGCTGTTGCTTCCTATCTTGCGTCCGTATCTCTTCCAAAGATTAAGGTTGTACGTTTATGACCTCTAACCAGGTCTTTTATTTGTTTATCTATCGTCATTTGGTCTAGTTGGTCGTAAAGCATTTTTAAGACGAAGGCGTAGTCGATAGATAACTACCGATTTCCGCTCTGTCACGTTACCTGTCTATGACACTTATTCTCCCTTATAACTACTACAAGGTTCTGCTCCTCGCACAGATCCTGCGATAAAGAGCCGTTGCAATCAGTATATCCGCCTTGATCCTCCATGTGCGCATTCATATCTCCTACTAAGATCACCTGGCCCAAACTTATGAACTCGTTAATATTAATTCTAATACAATCTACCAATTTTTATGTTGGTCTCCACTGGTATAGCCGTTCATAGGTAAGCTATTCCAGTCATGTATTTTTTTCTTTCCCATGTGCCGCGAATCCATAAATGTTCTTTACATGTCTCTTTTACGCTTTGCCACTTCATAGCTCGCCTAATGAGCATGCCTACTCCTCCGCCTTTCTTTGAACTAGTCGTTGTGTTGCACCCTTCCCATGCAAAATTTTCAATAACAGATGGCTGCTCCAAATCTATGTCGTTCGGCGCCCGCAAAATGCCAGCCGCTGTGGGAACAGCTAATCGAGCCGCGTTTCCTTTATTTTTTTTTTTTTTTCATAGTGCTGTGACATAGATAGACTACTCGGCTACAAACGTGTACTTTAGATCGATATATATATATATATATATATATATATATATATATATATATATACAGAAGCAAACAAAGACAGAGAGGTCCGCCAAAGAATATCTCCGGTTGGATATTCCGTACTGGAGAAGGGGCATGAATGATGAGATGCAAATAAGGCAAGAATGAACAACATAGAACTGTCTGTGTGGGCGCTGCCACACAGTCCGTGAAGGCATCACAGCGTCATACACCCTGTCAATGTCTCACTAAGACATACAATGCCACATGGTGCACAATCACTATTAGGAGCATGATCCGGTATCTCTTAGGAAACACAGCAGCCCCCTTATAGTGGTTCGCGCTAATGTCCGTGGAGGCTAGTGTTCAAGAAGTTTGCCTTCTGTGATTGGGCGCTTGCCCATCTGGTCTAGCGTGGATGAGAGCGCTGCTCTTTGCCGGTTGAAACGAGAACACTCGCAAAGAAGGCGCGCGATCGTTACACTGCACCCGCAAAAGTCACAAATCGAGCTGTTGTTGGTCATTCCGATGACATAGAAGAACGCATTTGAAAATGCTATTCCAAGTCATAGACTGGCAGGAAGGATGCAAGTGCGAAGTTTGTCTTGCTGCGTCGGATGTCGAAAGAGAGATGGCCACACAGCTGATGCCGTCGTTGGTCGTTCGGGCAGCTGCGTCAGCTTGAATATTTTCATAGATACCACCGTGACCAAGCAACTACTGAAATGTTATCTCGTGTCCTTTGTCAACTGCTCGATCCTGGACTTGTCTGACCCCTGCGACGAGCTGCTCATGTGATCCGTGACGCAGTGCTGAGAGTAAACTCCGGAGGGCTGCCTTGGAATCACAGAAGATAGACCATGGATGGGGTGGCTCCTCATTAAATAAAATGAACAGCCGCACTGAGGGCTACAAGGTCAGAACCTGTCGTTGATGTTAGATTAGATGTTTTGAGTTGCATTTTGACAGATATTTCTGGAATCACCACCGCGGCAGCTGAACTTGTAGTCGTGACTGAGCCATCGGTGTAAACATCTAGGCGGCCATTGTGCACCTCATGGAAAAGTAGTAATGTGGACTGTTTGAGGGCGACAGACGGCATCATAGCTTTCTTCGTGGTACCTGGAATGGGGACGTGCACTTTAGGTCAGCGCAGGCACCATAAAGGCGAGGATGGTCGTCCTTCAGGCATGTAGTTCAGTGGTAATGGGGTACGATTGGCAGCAATTATACGACTTAAAGTTGTGCGCGGCCTTTCTGCAAACAGACAAGATAGCGAGAAGGTAGCCGGTCAATGTGTTAATATGCGCCCTGAGAGCGTCGCTAGAAACCGTGCCTGAAAGAGTATAGAACCAGGTGAGCAAACACCGTTTCACGTAACTTCGCTGCGCGCGAGCAAAGGCTAAATAAGCGTGTGGTGTTTCACTAAGAATATACTATAATAGTCGCTTGATGTTTCGTTTCGAACTTCATTTTTATCATGCATAAAGAAATTCGTTCTCGCCGGCGGCTCCAAGCAGCCAGCGCCAGAGCGATCGGCGGGCAGTCGTCGTCTATTGCTTTCGGAACGGGAAAGTCTCCAGCTACTGCAAAAATGTTTTGTTCGGCATAGTAATGCATGTGTAGTGCGTACACGTTACTTTTACGTGGTGATTTTTCGCTGTTTTGCGACGACGCGGGAGAGACAGGCGAAGTGGGCGCGTTTCCAAAAATGTTGGCCAATAACGGAGGGCTAATGACGGAAATGGAATAGAAACAGATCGGAATAGCTTTATCTCATAGTACCCTTGGTCTCCGTTGTTAACGGCGCACGGAATACGCGAAAAACGCTCCTAACTAACTCCGCGGAGGCCTTTCTTCGTCAATAGAAAACGCATTCACGAAAAGCGAGAGTGCGCACCGTAAGGCAAAACGAATGTATACATACGGTCGTCACGTTAGCGACGCAGACAAACGTGGCACGAATAAGCAATATTAGTTGCAGTATTGTTGTACACTTTATGTAGGGAATTACACGAAAGTTTTGTGGCATACCGACATAAGCCGACACTTGCTTCGCAAGGCAGCTGCCAGAAATCACGACATGCCATAGAGAATAATGTCTAGCACGTTGATTGCGTGACGTGTGTCGACTTGACTGCAAGGTTGTAGTCACGATCTCGCACACAAATTATGCGGAGGCTACAGCACACCTTATAAAAGGTGCGTATAGGTCTGCCACCTCGCTTAACGCTAGCTTCACACGGATCTATCAATACAATCACAATGCACTGGCACACCCCACGAGCAATATACACTCACACGTATGACATGCGAGTACATAATGCTGCACATGCGAAATAAATGTCAGCCTCCCGTAATCAGGGCCTGTATTCACAAATCATTTCGTTCATAAGTGCTTTCTTGTCTTTGGCCGTACATGTTCACTAATAATTGCACAGCCTCCGGATTGGCTGGAATATTTTCTTACGCTAAAATTGTTCGTAAGAGGAAATATGAATTCCAATATGAATTTGGACTTAATATTAGCAAACGCATCCGGACATGGCAAAGAGCACTTGCGAACGAAATGATTTGTGAATACAGGCCCTGCTCCCATCTCGCGCTGTGTTTCCGTCATCGAGAAGCACAGCCTGGCAGCCTACGTAGCTTAGCCACCCTAACAGCTCACCCCTTCGATTAACAAAGTGGTTACTCACTCCTCCTACCACGCATATTTTTTATGGAGAAGAAAGTGTCTCCATTTCAGATAAAGGATGCAGGAATCGTTACCGCGCTATAAAGTAAACTGGCCCCGTGTCCACTCAAGAACTTGACCTTATAATTTGAGTTGTAACTCGTGCGCCCTTGGAGAGGTTCTCAGATGAAGATATTAGTGGTAACGAGTGCATGTTTTTAATGTCATCAATATCCTCCTTGAGTGGAGGTGTTCTCCATCGACAACATAGGTGCACCTTGCGAATGAGTGGCTGTAGTTATAGTTATGCGCTCGTACAGAAAAGGAACGTGAAGATCCGCATATGCAATTGGTAGATCTAACACATTCTAATTTTTTTTGTCATATAAACACGATTTTCTTTATGCTTACCTTGACATACACGTAAGTGAGTCAGATAGCCGTTCGGGAGAAACACGATGGGCGACTATAACGGCAAAGCAAAGCCGGAAGCATTCCCGTTAAATGAGCCCTTCATGCAAGAAGATATGAATAACATCTATGCTTCCTATGGTTTCTCATGCCCTAGATGCATAATACTTTAGCGGAGAAATTTGAGGAGGAGCCAATGTCCTTGCAAGAACAAAATTTTACTTGCGCTTACGTGAGGGTGATTCTAAGCTTCAGTTTATTTATAAGCACTTTACGTTCTGAATCCCATTGAGGACTCTTTAACAAATGCGACAAAATAAGTGCGGTGTTCAATCAGAATCTTCGCGCGTCAAACTGCAGTCATTGTTACTGTTGTGTTGTTAGTGGACTATACAATGGTGCGTGACAACCATTGTGGTAGAGACATATAGGATGACACGTCCAAGTAGACAGAATCAGTAGACTGTATGGCCGTAAGGAGTAGATATAGAGACAGCGTCAGGGTATCAGGGTAGCGAAGGGTTCATAGGCAGCATCAGTATATCGTAAGGTCGTAATGGTTCACGGATGATCATGGAAAAGAGAGAAAGTACATATGGATATTTACAGTTAATCATCGAATGATAGGATGCCATAGGGCTATCGCATTACGGTCACTATGGTGTAGCACAAGTGCGCCTGTGGGACAATGCATGTTGCACTTTACTATTTTTGTAAGGTACATTCTTCTATTCATCTTAGCGGTAACTGTGAATGCAATCGGAGGCTCGAAGATCAAGTGGACAAGTGCACTTACTTCGAGTCGTCGTGTTTCTTAATACTTTTGCGTACCGAATAAAAGCTTATTTTATTTGAATACAGTAATGGAGCACTCGAATAACGTATTCCTTTGCAAAAAAAAAAAAAAAACATACCTTGCAACAGGGAAAGTGTTAGGAAGACAATGTAACCGCAGAAAGTTGTGCGCTTCTTGCAATAAACAACATAGCCTTTAGTTCTAATTATACTGGAGATGTATTTTATAACCTCTCCCAGTGCAATTCGTGCTCTCTTCGATTTTTTTTTTTTTTTGCCGGTGATACGAATTGCGTTACTGGCTGCTGCTACGGCCGTTGAACTATCACCGATGAGATCAATAAAGAATGAACAAAAGCCGAGACGCCACTTCGCAAAAAAAAAAGCCAGAACTGCTGTCCAGTGATCCATACTTCGTCATCACCGACGTTCACTTCAACACGCGGGTTTACAACATACCGTTCAGACCGGGTGGTGCGCGGTATTAGATAGCTATACTCCTCGAATCAAAGTTCCTGGAGTAGAACTAAGATGGTGTAAACGTCAGCGAGAACTGCCAACCTGAGCTTTGCATCAAACTCTTAATCAATCGCTTCTTTACGAGTAAGGTATGCCAGGAAGTTGAGCCGTGTTTTACAAAATAAAATGAAACGCACACACAGCATTATACGTTCCCTACTGCCAACATGTAACGCGGAGGTTCCGCTCGCAGCCCTCGACAACAAGCAAATGGAGAGCGAGTACGCGCCCAAATGTCAGCAACTGTACGATCCTAGGACGCACTGCCACGTTTTGATGTAGCGAGCGGCAGCTCCACACGATCGCTAATGGCAGGGGCCGCGTCAAAAGTTGTCACAACGAGTGTTACTAGAGGCTTCGGGAAACAGAAGTTTCTTCCTACACACATGACATCCACTAACGTCCAGTGACGTAATAAACACTAAATCGAATAACCGCTAGTCAGTATATGGTAGGACACTTCATACGCCTGCTATCATCATGCCTTACAGCCGTTCTGTGGGCCGAAGACTTCTCGCGGTATAACGTGTATATTGCAAAAACCTTTCTAGTAGTGACTTTGTCGGTGACCTCCGTTTATTAACACTCTGCGGGAGATAAGTTTTCTTCGAGTCGAAAGAAATGCATGCAATATATAATGGTATACTCCTCGACTCACTGCCGCGGAATCCTTCAGAATTCGGAAATCGGGCCAGTGCTCGTGTGGAAAATGAAAGTGGAGCCACGGTGGCCGCACACGAGCTATGCGTTTGTCGCGCCCCACTGCTCTTGCGCCACAACGTTGTGCTCCGTTCACTCTTATACCATCGCCTGTGAGCACTACCTGCCCCACCAGCTCAGTGGCCCATGAGTTCTGGGCTCATGGGCAGCTGGGCTCAGGAAGAGCCCAATCCTGGGCTCTTTCTGAACCCAGGATTGCATGTCCAGACTGTGATCAAGCCTCGTTGTAATGGCACACATCTAGGAACGTCCCCGTGCATGGAGAGAGAGAAACATTTATTTGATATGAAGATTCCAGCATTTTTTGCCCCCTTTCTATAGGTTCATCTGTAGAGGGCCTCAAGCCTCGTAGCTTGTGCTGTCGGTAGAACCCTTACATAAGTTCTCATCAAGGCTAGCCGAACAGTAGGTGCTGGCACAATGTAACCTTGTATTATGCATACAACTTCCAAATTGAGAACGCAGCTTCTTTCTTTCAAAGCGCAGGAGTTGGCCAATGAATGCGCCGATGTCAGAGAAATCGAGTGATCCACATGCTGACATTACACGCCTGCATGACCCCGATGTCTCCGCCGCTCGACTTTCGGCTGCACGCAGAAAGTCATATATATACAAGACCGTGCGAATTCCGGACACGCGTACATTGATCGCATTGTTCTCCACTCTTTGACACATGTACGCAAGAACTTGAGAAATACTGGCGATGTCAGGATGGATTAGGGCAATACATTTTTTTTTTTTGGCATTCGCTTCTTTCTCTTCTTAAGCGCTTCCCGAATTTGCTCTTCCCTGGCGCTTTATGCAGCTGCTCCGATGCGGGACGCCAGGGTGACACAGATTCATCTCGCCCTCCCGCCTGTTGACGTCAGCGGAGATGGCGCACGAAGAAAAGAAACGGTAAGCGACAACCCTGCTCGCGTTCTTGTTCCTCAGTTGTTCTAGGGCATGAGGAATATATGCACCAAGTCCCGCGAGATGCACCTTCTCCTTCGAGTCGAGGCAAATTTTGCTGTTCGCCTGAAACCCTTGTAGTTGTTAAAGTGAGACACGCTCCGTTATTTTTTGCCATCTGGTAGATTTTTTCCCCTCTCTTTGTAGACACCTGACTTTGGCGTTTGTGCGTTTGCTTCGTTTTTTCTTCTTCTTTTTTGCCTCGCTGAAACGCGCTGGACCAACAAGGTACCGCAGCGATGTGATGCGAGAAAAGAGAAAATTATAATCGATCCGTTTCATGGCGCTGTCGTCTCACCGGTATCTTCGCACGTTTTTACCATATAAATGGGACTTTCGCAGCTCCCACCTTTGCGCCAGCGACTTCGGTCTGTTTGCTTTACTATATTTTATTTGTGCTTACTGAACATGAAACAAAATCCCTACACACAAAATCAAGAGCTACAAAGGAAGGCTAGGCAGAACTACGGAGACCTTTGAAGAAATCCGAGAAGTAGGGCAGGCGTGACGCCGCAAAATTATCGACAGATGCACAAAGAAGCCCTATAGCATAAGGGCACAGTGACGAACCCCGTAACGCATTCTGCGAGGCATGAAAATCTTTTCTTAGTTTGCACTCCAAGTGTACAAACAAAATGAATATAAATATGACCTTGAAGTACTCCATCGGACAAGTTACCTATCCGAAGTGGGTTTTCAACTTCCGACAATCTTGTCGCTGTCGATGCTTTCGCAAAGATCTGCTGCGCGCTCGAAATGAGCAACCCAGGAGATGGCTCGAGATTATGGATGCCCTTCCTACCACCCGACGGCACGCACTGAATGACATTGTGTTTTACACATGTGTATTTCTTAGGCTACATTCGTGACTAGAACCCGACGTAGTCAATCGTTTTGGGCAGAGTATATTCGGGAAATCCTGATAACTTTTGCCAAGCAGCTCTATAAGTAGACATGACGGGGGTGTTTAGGCGCTTTTAGATTTCTCGACAGTTCGCTTACGAATTCAAATTGTATTATTGTATCGCACTGTTTTCAATCGCAATTTTTATTTTGCCCGATGAGCGAACGCACAATATTCGAAGCTGGAGTTTCCTTTATGACAATGTCTTTCTTTTTTTTTCTTTTTTTATGAAATGAAAACACTTTCAAGGCGGTGTCCCATATATATATATATATATATATATATATATATATATATATATATATATAAAGGTACCATTGCTCTTCCCAGCGCAGAGACTTGGAGACCATATTACCCACGTGGTCTATTGATGTAAATATATCAGGTAATGAAGTTTAAGGCTTGGCGGAAGCCTATCTGGTCGGGATGAAACATTGTGAACGGTAGACAAAACCCGGAGTACTACGCCTACAAAAGTATAGATTTAATAGAAAGGCCCGGCACGGGGGCCTTGTTCCCAGGTAAAAACGAAAGAATGCGTTCGGACAGTTCGCGTAAATGGCTAAGTTTAGAAAATGTGTGAGTTTAAAGTCACAACTTCCCTTGCATATTTACCGGTGCCATACGTTTGTGATTGCGGGTCAAAAGTTCGTTTTGCATCGACGTTTTTACACGTAGCCGCGTTCAAAAACATGTAGCTCTCAGCCTGCTCGCAAAAATGTCGAAATTTGGAAATTTGCAAAAACATGTATCGCTTCCACGAGTCAAGTCACATGTTCTTAGCTGAAGAAATGTAATTTGTTTACCAACTAAATTACGATGACAAGCTGAACACCGTCAACCTGTGGTTTGTTCCTAACACCACTTGTACAGGGCCGTTCACTCTTAGCAGAACACCTCATCGCTTCTGGTCAAAGTATCTTCAACATTTCTCCAACTTTACCGGATGCCCTTCCTGTTGACAAGAGTCCCATACAAAGGCCACTTGGCATTGTGCCCATCCGGCTGAAATAACACAAACAAGAAAGTACCACACGTACATAGTCCCTGCAGGCTTTGCCGCTGCCTCTTCTGAGGCCGCACACTCGGTCGGTCACTTTCGTGGATATCACTATCAGTGCTTGCTGATTGGCTAAGCCAGCGTCAAAGACGTCAGCCGCTCCAGTCAGTCGTAGCGCTGGGCGTTACGTCACGCAAAGTGAAAGTGCCCCCGAAAGTGATCGAGCGAGAATACGGTCCCCGGCTTCTTAGGCGCTGCTGGCTCACCTCCTTCGTCCTAGTGACTCTGCTTACGGAAACGCCCTTCAGAGATTGCGTGCCCGAGGTCGATCTCGTGTTTATGCTATACCATCAATAATCTGCTCGCTCTCGGCTTCGAATGTTCAAGGAGAACACAAGTTTACCCCCCTGCTACTTCACAGATGTCATTTGCCGACCTCTACATTTCTCGGCTACACTTGAAGCACTCCGTTCCCACAGGACAAGCCCGGTTCTTGATGTTGGAGCACTCAAACGTGGTCTACCTGAAACCCCTGTAAGTCTATATATCGATGCGTCAGTGTAGACGCCGGTGGATGCACATCTTCGTATTGGATTCTGCACTTTGGCGTTATATGATCCGGACGTCCGGATCATCTGGTCTCATCAACGACTACAAAGCGTGCTGCCATTGCTGCCGTGCAACGCAAACTGGTGGTTTGCCCTGCCAAGGGCGTTGTCATACTTACAGCATCTAAGCCGGTGATTCAACAACTGTCTAGAGGGTTCCCCTCAAACAAGTTTTGTCGGCAGTCACGGGTACTACTGAAGAATGTCGGAGGAAAAGCTGACGTTAAGTTTCAATCGGTACATTCCAACAGGGGGATTCCTGGCAGCGAATCAGCAAATGCACACGCGCGAGACAAACGCTGTCGAAGAACCCCAAAATCGAAGCATATGACCATCTCTCTAGGGAGACAATTTGGCACCACCTATAAAGTATCTAATTTTGTTGTATGATGTGTAATTCAAGGGCTCAACCGTAGTAACGCTGCTGTGCAGAGTACAGACTGGATCGATATTCACTCCAGCTTGGACGTTCAAGACAGAGCACACTCATTCTCCCCTCCGCATAAACTGCAACGAGGTGGGCGACATCGTGTCCTGGTACTATCAATGCCTCAATGAGGAGAGAAAGATACCATTTGACGAATTGTACAGAAGGCTTCCTCATGCATGGGGACAGCACGGCGTTACTGTATCCACCACGAATAGAGCGATGGGAGGTCGTGGTAGTGACATCTCGCATTTTTATGTGACTGTGAACTCATTTAATGTGGTAGCGCAGTTCGCGTTCTGAAAAGCAGCGCAAAAATGGACCGGTTGCCATCACTGAACGCCAGGTTAACACCACGTGCAGCAGCACCACCACAAATTAATCACCATGTGCGATATAAGAAAGTGGTCGATATGACGTCTAACACATACATATATATCTGGTAATTAAAGGGCAATGTACAGGCTTTCATTCAAAGTTTCAGCACCTGAGAGCGTTGGAATACTAATGAGGTGTTTTGTTTAAGAGTTCACGGCCCTGCAGTACAGGATGAAGGGATACGCTTATAAGATGTCTCGCTTTGAGGCCGCATTTTGTAATGAATATTTTCGCCATTTTTATTCATTTCTTCTCGTTTGTCCCGCTAAGTGGTTCATCCCGGAGATTGCGGAGGCGCGGCTTCGTGCGTGCCAGTAAAGAAAGGGAAAAAATATTCCTTGCGAGATACGGCCCCTGGTGAGCAACCTGTGGAATACGAAGACAGGTGAACTAGCTCGCCACTGTTCTGAATCATACAAATAAACTGCAAACAAGTAATGCGGCCAGCAAACAGCTGTCTCGAGCGGCGAGCGGCACGACAAATGTATCGACGAGCTTGTCCCGCTTGTCGTTGTCTTGTAGCGCTACAAAGGCATACTGTTGATTATCAGGGGCCGAATTCACAGAGCTTTTGGTTCGCAAGAACATATTGTCATTGGTCGATAACCTTTCACTATGCTGCTAAACATCACTAAGACACCTCTGAATCCACAACAGAGGTTTGTCGTCCACAAGCGATAATATATGGTCTTAACGCTGCACCACATATCGGCTCCTGGCCCCATTACAGCTAAACAGCTGTTAAATGCCAACTCGTTCGACCCTGCGGTAGTCCGACGGTGCATCGTGCTCCCTCACGACATCCCGCTTAGATTTTTCCACGCCCAGATTAAATGGGAAACACGTAGCAAGAGTTTCGTATTTACGTACGCTGGTTTCTGGTTGCGTTCTTGCATATGCTCCCCAATTCCATGATGCCGAAGCGGCACCTAGTAAGTTAGCATGATTCGGGCATTGCAAATTGTCCGAGTGCTGCGAAAAGACACTAAGCTACATCACAGACACCCCAAGCGGAGAAGCATGGCGTGTACCGAGGCCAGACCATCCGAACCACCAAGCAGAGCCAGCGATCCTGGCGAAACGAACTGCACACAAGTACCGAGCGGCACCGCCCTCAAGGACTGTAACCCCACATCTAGCAGTAAGAACTGACTTGCAGAAGGAACACCATTCTTACGAAGACGGGAATACATAACCTTGGTGAAAATTCACATAAATGCGCTGCCTAACATGGCTAAGCTGAAGCCAGGGCGCCAAGTCCTCAACCAATGTCGAGAAGGTCGCCTTGGTCCAGAATTGCTAGGTCATATAACTCAGAATTGTCACTAGGAACACCACGGAAGGTTTCGTCGTCATGACGCTCTTGTCCGGTGCCTGGCCCAACGGCTCAGGGAAACCGGACGGACAGTGAAGGAGAGGCCCCATTGCCGAACACACGGCACCCGAGTACTGGACCTTGGCCCGTACTCACATTTGGCAGTTTCACCTGAAGGTCGAAGCATTGACAGCGACAGCAAGGTTTGGCGTTGCACTCGACCTCCTCGAACGGTGTCTTAACTATGCGCTAGTGCAACATGTTGGCACAGCGTGTTGCATGTCGCAGCCAACATGCCGCGGGGCAGCTGCCAGCCTATCGCGACGTTGGACGTATCAATAGCGAAGGCTGCCAGCCGATGACTCTCACGAACAAAAAGCGTCGTACGGGCATTCGCCCATAGGTCTTCACAAGAAAGGACAGGCAGTGATGCTGGACATTCAGGTGCTGGGAACGAGCGGCCGAATTCACGAAACTTTTCGTTCGTAAGTCCTCTTTGTCATTGGCCGGCAACATTCGCTAATGATATGTCCGACATCGTGATAGGCTGGTAGCTGCTGTTACGAACAGTTCTAGCGTAAGAGCTTGTTTGTGAGTAAGCGTCGACAATTTCAAGCGCCTATCAAGTGAAGAGTGTGAAGTACCTTATTCCCGCTGTCTGAGACCAAATAGTTTCGAACATCCGAACATTTATCTCAAGTGTAATTTTGCACTATCGAGTAATTTGCGACACTGAAAGCGCTCAGATGCTAGTAGATCTTGGCCTTACAGCATATGACATGAAAAGTCGGGGCCCGTATTCACAGAAAGCTCTTACGCAAGAACTGTTCATAAGGAAAACAAATGGGTCAATTGTGATGCTGGACATGTTAATGTTGCCAGTCAATCGCAAAGTGCACATACGAACGAAAAGTTTTGTTAATTTGGCCCTTGACTATCAGGAGCCGTATTCACAAAAAGCTTTTACGCTAGATTTGGTGGTAAGAGCAAATTTTAGCCAATCCTGATGCTGGACATATTGAGAGAGAGAGAGAGAGAGAGAGAGAAAATGATTTAATGAAAGGCAGGGAGGTTAACCAGGACTGAGCCCGGTTGGCTACCCTACACTGGGGGAAGGAAAAAGGGGAGAGAGAGATTAAGAGAAGAATAGAAAGTTCACTCTTGATATCGCCGACGTAGCAACAGATCTCTGTTCTATCACTGATTATCAATCAGTCCGGGTCATAGACGGTCACTCAGTCCTGTCGTTTTTAAAAATCGCAGCAGCGCCGGTCGGTTGGTTGGTTGGTTGTTAATATAATCAATGGCACCTCGGAGGGCAACAAGCTCCGAAGCGGTCGATGATGTCACGTGAGAAGTCTTGTATGTGATGCTCATTGATCGTGATGGTATAACCACTGCTCCGGTGGAGCTGGTCTGAGTGGAAGAGCCATCCGTATATATGTGGATTCGGTCAGAGTAGAAAGAGTGCAAGCAATCGAGAGCTGCTTGCTTCAAGGCCAAAGTGGGCATGTCCGTCTTTTTTCTTATTCCTGGAACGTAAAGGCGCACTTCAGGTTGTTTTAAACACCACAACGCTGATGGTGAACGTGTCGAGGGTGTGAACCCCGATGGTAGGGAGGCACTATGAATGTTGACCACGTTGGAAAATGACGCCTGTGGTCGTCGTTCTGGCAGGGAGGCAAGAGAGCTTGATTGCACCCGTGAAACGTGGCGAATATGGGCCCTAAGCGTGTCGATGGTCATGTAAGTCGTGATCGGATGGTCTTGAGCCGTGATAACTGTTCCTGCTGTTGAGGCGCTCCGCGGAAGGCCGAGGCAAACACGTAATGCCTGTGCTTGCACGCTCTGAAGGGCTCGAAGATTTGATCTGCATGTTTTAGCAAGCACGGGAGAGCTATAGCGTAGGAAGCCGATAAAAAGCGCTCGGTACAACTGTAGCATAGAGCTCACTGATGATCCCCACGCTTTACCGGCGATGAATTTGAAAACGTGAACCATAGATGTGAGCTTCTTCTTCAAGTGGGCAACCTGAGGGCTCCAGGAGAGGTCTCGGTCAACAAAGACACCCAAAAACCGATGATTTCTCTTGTAGGAGATACGCTGGCCATTGATGCACACTGGATAACCAGACATCGCTTTTCGCGTAAAAGCGACTAACGCACATTTTTCTGTCGAGATGGTTAGGCCTTGTGTGCAAAGATAGCCATATTATTAGCGAAGGCGGCTAGCCGATGGCAGAGAGCACTTAAGAACGAAAAGCTGCGAATTCGACCCCAGATGTCTGCAGGGTGGGCTCGGAACACTGCGCGGAATACAGCGCGGAATACAGCGAACAAGAGCGAATCGCAATACAATTCGTTTGCTCCATCCCACTGCCGCACGCTCGTTCGTCCATAGAGGTCAGGATCTGCTCGAATAGGCAGCCAGCCGAGGATTCGCGAGAAATGAAGCGCGGCGGACAATTGGCTCGAGCACAGAATTCATGAAGCTTTTTGCTCGTAAGTGTTGTTTTACCTGGAATGACCTCCGTCGTTAATGCAAGAATATAGCGTAAGAACTTTTTTTGTGATTATGGGCCCAAATTCTTAATACTTTTCGGCCGTAACAACTATTTGTCATTGGCCGCCCGCATTCACCATTAATATCTCAGCTATAACAGTTTAACTAGTGCTGGTATTTAAGAATCATTTTAGGTTACGAATAGCTTTGTGAATATGGGCCAATATAGTACGTGTTGGCGGCAGGCGGCCGTGTGCATCTATTGAAGCCAACAAACTACCGAGGCAGTGGAGCAGTACGGCGTGCCGTTGATCTTCCCAATCGCTCCCGGATGATCGACAGCCCACGCCCCTGTGCTCCCGTGGTCATCGTCACCTTTTTTGACTACGACAGATGCAGCTGAGCGCGTTTTTCTCTGGATTGTTCTTGATATCAGATCACAAGTGCAGAATTTGTGTAAAGCTCGCGGGTCACTCAAAGTTTGCGTGGCCAGTGTTTTGCTGCAATAAAGTGCTAACTTGGGACGGTTAGTACATGTCTGAAGAAAACGAGCAACAGCGCAAACAATGGAGCGTGACTGAGAGGACGTGACAGCGCTTCGTCTGTCTCAGTTACGTCCCGTTGTTTGCACTTTTGCTCGTTTTCTTCAGCGTTCTACGCTGGGGGGGGAGGGGGGGGGGGGCGTGATTCCGCTCCCTCTGTATACAGTTTAAAGCTGAATAGAAGACGACTCTCACCGCTCTTCAACACGCGCTGCAGTGGTGAGAATGCAACCCGGAGTTTTATATGCAGCCCATATGCGGAACCGCTTTGCTCACATACAATCTGGCTGGTGCACTCCTGACAAGCAAAAGAAAAAGAAAAGAAAGTAAGTGTAGCTCTGGCGCAATGCATTGCGGAGCAGTTCGTAATATAGCATGTGCACAGTATGTCGCAAAAGTGCAACGACCACTGCCCTCGTCGCCAGAGCGTTCCGGCTCCCGTGCTTCGGAGATAGTTGCCATCGTTGGCAGCAAAATTCAAGCCGAGTCTCGTTGGTGCAGTTGTGTCGCGGCAAACACGCACCTCGATATGCAGAAGAACTTGCACTTTCCGTCGACGCGAGCTGCGCGTGCAGGAGGCGCTGCGTTTTTGCCTGCCGCACAAGAATCTCGCTCGTTTCTTGGTGTAACGAGAAAAAGACGCAACCTCGTGTCACCTGTTCACTGGCTGCACGTGATGGCGGGAGTTGGCGAGAAGGTATATCTGCGGGACATTCTTGATCGCCCCACCGTATATATATATATCGTCCGGCGGGCTAGTGGCCGTGGCTCAGTGGCAACGGCTTCTGTTCAGCACGAGGCCGTGGGCTCAATCTTCAGACGCGCTGGCATTAGGATGTGGGCGCAATGTCCATAAATTGCTTGTTTGCTTAGATGTCCGTGCACGTTAAAGAACCGCAGGTGGTTAGAATGATTTCACCACCCTCATACGTCAGGTAGCGTCCGGACGGTAAACATATCTGTCATTAAAATTGCTAAATGGCCTGGCAGCTGCAGTGCGCGACAAGGAAACAAAGTTTTCTTTGTCCCGTCCTATAGCTGTGCTTTCCTCACGATGTCTAATAAACAAATGGACAACTGTCGCGCCTTACTTCATATACGTATTCAATATTGATTGCCTCGGAGCTAAGCGCATGGCCGCAAATAGACATCTTCCGTACATTTCAATGAGGTTCTCTGAAGCAATCGAACTCGGCAGGCAAGACATGAGGGAAAAAAAGAAGTTAAAGACCCGAAGACACATCAGTGGCTATAAAAAAAAACACACACACACAATAGCATACGAGCGCGTCTGCATCTAACGATTCAGTTGCGAGAGATGGCAGCGGGCGATCGCTCATCTAAAGCGCCAATTGACAGCAGAAAATGTTCAACGCTTTCTTGTGTCTGAAAGTCGCCGCCCATGTAGTTTCCTGTTTTGTTTTAGTTCTTTCTAAATTGTGGAATGCCTATTTTTACACGCTTATTGCTACAACTTCGAAAATAGTGATCTTAACATATGATTGTCATGGAGCATGGTCAAATAACAGCCAATGTCATAATCAACACGATAAACACCTACCCGATTCGCTTTATTAGATTAAGTATAGGTCATGTAACATCGCGGCTATGCCGACCCACCCGTAAGGCGCGACATTCAGCTAACACGTAGTAATGACGTGGACCTTATCTCACATTGCGAGAGAAAATAACGCTAATGTGGTACAGTGTGGCGCACTGCGCTATTTTGAAACCCATTTAGCACATTCTTGGCACAATCGCGAAGCTTTGATCCTGCCTTGCAAATTCAGTGATCACCCGGCCTTCCGCGCTGGGATGCAACATTACGATGCGTTTGGGAGGAAACATTGCGGATCCATAAGCATAGCACACAGGAATCGCTAGTTCTAAATGTGCGATAATGACAGGTGTGAAATGCAACGGAGACCCACCTCGGCCACTACACAAGCCTCGACGTCATTCTTTCCGGAGTGACTAGTCATCACACGACTGACTGGTCATTACACTTTTTGCGGAACTTAAAGGAGCGCTTACATGGTTGCGACAGCGTCGTATACATCAAACCGTAGTTTCCTCGTCTTGACTCCATGCAAACTGCCCTCTTCGCTACAGTGTCAGAGTGACGTCAAACAGGGTAGTAATTTAAAGTCGGGACCAGACCGCAGAGATTCGGTCAAGCTCATCTACGGCCGGTTTTGATATTGAACCTGCTCATACGCCTAGTTGACATCACACTGAGAAGCACAATGGTGGCGGACTGCGGCAGAGCCGAGCGCGATTTCAAAATGGGACAATTATTTTATCGTAAGATATAAAAACGCGTCAAGTGACGTTTCGCTCACGCGAAAAGCGCATCCACAGATGACGCAAGGGTACTTCTGCAGGATCGGCCTTTGCACGCATTCCGCAGACCTCTTGTCATGTTCTCTTTTGTAAGATGTGCGCTCGATATATTCATCATTAAAATCTGCCACTGAGGAATGGTAGAGCGTTAAAGTGAGCCCAATACGGCGAGCATGTCGGCACATTATGGCGAAGTGGCGGCAAGAAAATTTCCGCCAGAAATCTATAATCCGCTGAGGCGCTTGGCCCTTCGTTTCCCTTCTTCTGAAGCAATGAAAGCCTCACTCTTATGAAGCAACTAGTCGTCTCTTATGTCTTGTATATGTTTCGGTGCCGCGTTCACATAGGCTTAATTTTTGTATAATCGCCATAGCTGGCGATGCCTCGTGTAATTTTGCGGTTGTGACGAGACTGTCGAATATATCCCCTGTCACTGCCCTTCCTTTGACGACCAAAGACATAATCAGAATACTAACTTAGGCTGACTGAACAACAGACCACTCTCGGAACAGAAGATATCGGGACCCTGCGTCTTTAGCGTCATGCACACGAAAGCTATATTTAGAGCCCTGCTTCGGTTCTCAAGCAACTGTGACCGTGCTAACGCCCCTGAACACGCAGCGATGCGCTCTCGCGTCTGCGCGTGCGTCACCTTCTGACACTTTTCTCTCGCGTTTTCTGTATATCCCTTTCCCCTCGGCTATTTCAGGGTAGTAAAGCGTCAATGTCATGGTTAACCTTCCTGCCTTTCTCCTTCCACTTCATATGGAAGCAGCCGTACCTTATAGTTAAAGAGTATTCATCCTCATGCGATACAAGGGCGGCATCATGAACGCGCCACCGCTGATGGCGTGGGCCCGTCTCTCGGCACCCTAACTTTGAATCGTTCATCACGTATAGTACTGCAGCGGCTTGGCGACTCTTCCCCAGCTGGCTCCGGGAAGCCATGGGTGGCTGTATCCATCTCGGGGCGCATTTTCTGGAAGCGTGCACGCTGGAGCCATCATAGCACAACCACAACACGCCGTTACAAACAGAGATAACGTCCAACTCGTATCCTTATTTTTTCGTGGTTTCGGCTTGGCGGAGCAGAGAAAGTCCGCAAAGCGGCGCCTGATAACAGCTAATCGATAAGCAGACAAGAAAGAGCAAACAACGACCCTTCCTCTGGCGTATTACGATAGATTAAACGTCGCGATAAGCTTCGGTGGCTACGTCGCTGCAGTGCGAGGCGCATAAAACAAACTGGAAATTGACGCACGGTAATGACTGTCAGTAGAAGTGACGGAGCAACAGATTCGTTACGCGTTGCAACAGCATGTCATGGTCATTCGTTGGCAGGTTCATTCATGTTTCACAACGCGGCCGCCTTGTATTATACCGGTCTTTTGCGAAAGCGAACAAGTGATATTCACTTCGTGTGCAATTCGTTTATTCGATTCTATGGCTGCGTAGCCTAAGCCATCGAAGCGTAATATTGGCCCCTTTATACGAACCAGCGGCTGAAGAGCCATAGAGTTCATGAAACTTTGAGGTTACTTTTCTCAACTATGATTCCTTCTTTTTTCCAAAGGGTGGCAACTCTGCAGGACAGAGCTCTATGATTCGTGTGTATGCAAATGTTCAATCACTGCCGCCCAGTATAATCCAGCGCTTCTGCATTTTCGATCTGGATTGCCCGTGCAAAATAAAAAAAAATAATAAAAAAGAAAGAAAGCAGCTGGAGAAAGATACCTGTGCATTGGAAACAATCAGAAAGTACGGTAATCTTCGCAGATATACAGGCATGAATTATTTTCTTTTATCGAGAGAGAGAGAGAGCCACTTATACTATTTTGTACTTACTGCTCACAGATATTATTTAAAGACACAAAGAATATTCATTGTTGACGTGGTGCAACGATTTACAGCATAGAAACCACGAATCAATGAGCAAAATTCTGCTGAAGAAAAGGGGTGCTGCTGGCCTGCCTAAGCGATTCATCTTGTCTAAACACGTTGGTAAATGTAAGAAAAAGAACATATTTTCAGTTTCGTTCAAAAAATGTGACTCGCGGACGCTGTTAAACTACCTGCACGCTCCAGCAAGACATGGCCTCTGTGGATTCTCGGCTGCAGGCATGAAGCATGACGCTCACGCACCAATCGGGAAGACGACGGCGTATCTCAAAACGAGGCATGTTTTGAGATGCGCTCTCGTTTTCGGTTACTCCACCCGCGTTGGCACTGCTGGCTTCGTCGATAGACGACCGGTATTGGGTTAAAATAAACACGTGCGCGTGCTCAGAGAACTTTTCTTCGTATGAGCATCCGTATACAGAGAACACCGCTTCGGTGTCTCGAACGACATCCGAAAGAAAGGCAGGCGTGCTTCCGTAAATGGAAGCCAGGAGGTCGCGCCATGTCACTTACCGGCAGTAGCTTTCGGGAGCGCTTGCTGCGTCCGACCAACGTGTCATCACGATGACGACCCGGAATGTCAGCAGTGCACAGCCGCTACGTACGGGTCGGTTCACTCGCACGCCTGCTGGCCGGCAAAAACGCGGTTGACCAGGCGGACCAGGCAGTTTTGTCGGCCCGCCGCAGCTGAAACCGTCTGTCCGCAAGAGGAAAGCGCTGACAGTTGCTGTAGCGAGCAGTACGGCGTTCGGGCACAGCAATCCTAGAGGGAGAAACTTGCAGGGCGGCTTCTCCGGATAGCAGCCAGCGAGCAGTTCCGTAACAGCATCCGCACTCGGGAAAAAGAAATGCGCGTGGAGAATGATCTCATGTGAACTTTCGCTTCACTTTGCGCTTTCTTCGCAGTCTTTGAGCTTAGATTTTATTTCTTCCTGGTTTTGAAATCCTACAACTAAGCGTAATAGCTGGACGGTCACGAAAAATTTAAGCCTGCCGGCACCTGGTCTTCAGGTGTACAGTAAAATGCTAATTGGCACTGACGCGCGCGCATACATGGAATGTAAGCGTTGCCGGTAAAGTTTCTTCGACGAAAACTTTAGAGCTCCGCTTACACCACAGAAGCGTGCGGTTCAAAGCCTGATTAACCCTCCGTTAAGCTTTTTTTTCTTTTCTCTCTCTGCGCAAAAAAAAAACGTTCCCACGCAAGGAACTACCGCGGGCTGACGATGAGAAACCACGCTCGCGCACCAGACAGAGAAGTACCTGCACTCGTGACCAGTCACCAACAAAAACGTCCGGCAAAACGACGTGACACGCCGGGCCACGCTCTCGCTTCACGCCAGCGCACTTTGGGCACAGCTGTCCGCACGATAGTCGCCCGGCGAACTGGCCGTGGTCGAAGCGGCTGAGCGTTGGTCTGCGGCCGCCGCCTGCACAGAGAGGCCGTCGAGTACTAGTGCCATGTGGCCGCCGGCTTCGGACGTCTTTCACCTGCGAACGCGAGAAGAGTGGCGTCGCGCCCTCTCCTCTTCCTCCGCTGCTTCCTTTCCTCTCCGCCTCTTTCTCAGCCCCGGGAGCCTCTAGACCAATCACCGGGCGCGCCGCGAAAGAGGCGGCGCGCGCGGGAAATTCGAATCACCCCGACGCCAGCGGCCGATTGCGAGCGCAGTCCTGCGCAGCGAGCACTATCTGCGACTTGGTGTTTCGTTAAGCGCGGAGCTCCCCGTCGACACAACCTCACCGCTGCTCATAGGTATCCGCTCGAAACAGGGCAGTGTATACCGAAAGCAACACCTTGAACTCTCATTTGTTTCTGTCCCCTGGAGGAACGGCCGCTTGGCGCGCTGACCTTTCTGTATTACCGATATTTTTCTCCCTTTTTCTCTCTCTCTTCTTTCTTTCCTATGACCAACATTTTGCGCCGCCGCCTTGGTGCTCCCGGTATTTGAAGTTTGTGTTGTTGTGCGTGCCGGGGGCGGCGCTGGAATCGCTCCTGGTTGACGTGCTCCCGATACGAGGGAATGGGAAGTGGGGAGGAAGGCTCGGGGTCCTGGGACCGCGTGACGTCGAAACCTGGGTCGGAAAAAAAAAAAAAGTACGCTCGAACCACTGGGCAGAGGCGAAGAAAAATGACGGCGTTTGATGTCCCCTCACGTTCTGATGAGGAGGCGACGGTTTTAATTAACGTTGCGCATCTCTGCTCCGCGCTTCGTAGCGTGAAGCTTTGACATGTCCCACAAGGCGATTTCTTGCGGGGAGAGATTAAATATATGAGACAGAAACGACAACGTTTCTTCCTTTTTTTTCTTTCTTTCTTTTTCGGGGTGCTGGCAAAGTTATGTTCGCGCTATTAAGTCTTTACGTTTTTTCATCATTAAGGACAAAAATATGGAGGCGAATGTGTCACCCCTCTTCCTGTTCTTTAGATCATCTTTTTCCTTAGCATAAGTTTCGTTTTTATGAGCCTCTCAATGGCTTTATTTCAGCGTTCTTTCTCTGCTATTGTTTTCTACTTTATTGAGAACCCTGACCTGTTCAACACATTTGCGGTTCACGATATCACCGACTTGAATTTTAAGAAATTACCATTTCCACACGACTCTCAGTCCTGTTCCTAGAAAAACCTGCGCCCAAACTCGCCATATACAATTTAGAAGCGAAATTAGGGACCAACCCAGGGGCAGGAATCCGGTCATATAGCGCAGTCATTATATTTATAGCTAGGGTAGGAAGCGAAAAGAAGAAAAATGAACAGTTGAAAAGCTGAAGCTACACCTGACTGTTATGTACGTTTCCGAATGGATTAGTGCTGCTAGGTTCATTCAGTTGTCTTTTCTTTTTTCTTCTTCCTTCTTTTTTTTTCTACAGGTTACTCAGCCTGTTCGAGACAGCTATGACGTTTCTTTGCTGTTGTTCAAGTATCAATTCCCACCGAGAAAAGGTGTTAGCTGATATTTTTTTACTTCTCTGTCCGCTTCGCTGCGACTCTGTTTGGTGCAGCTGTTTCTGGCATTTTCGCTAGTACCCCAAAGAAGTGCTTCTTCGCGTAAGACTTTTTAAAGGCGCACATATTTTTGTGTTATTGTATCTCCTGATTTTATATTTTATGATGTTAATGATTATATTCTTTTTAGTCGTAGGAGTGATAATGGTCACTTATGCTGCAAAGTCACGCACCTCAGTGAAATTGTGGGAAAAGGAGCAAACAAAATAAGCAAGAAAGTAGTTTTAAGCAAATAAAAACGAACTCAACGCAACTACATGTACACACTTACTTCTAGGGTGCATCATAGCATAACAGCTACGTTGCGAAAATAGAATTTACATCGGAAACATTGAAACGTAAATGTGAACGTGAACTGATGCACCTCATTATCGCGTTGCACATGCGCAATTTCACTACGCCCATCGGTGTGCGTATTTCACAGGTTTAAAGGGGCTCACGTGAGCAGCTGACGTTCTTTGGTATCCATAAACGCTGTTGCTCTTCTTTCAAGTTGTACCGTGTGTCAAAACTTGAGCTACAGTCTCAGGTTCTTAGTACATGGAGATACGTGTAACGAAGCGCATAATGTGACACAGCGCCATGAAATTTAACAGAGCTGACGTCTCGGCGAGTTGATGAAACTTCATCTTCCGAGACGCAGCGCAGAGACACAGGCCTGAGGAAGCGACGGGACCGGCGTTGAACTCGCAACTCAAGAGTTCCTTAGAAGCAAAACAATTTTTATGTGCGCACTCAAGTGGCGTGAGCACTCGGAACACGGAGCGAGAAACCAAACAAATGTACGATACGAAATAAACACCAAAAAGACAAACGAACACATCACATTACACTCTAAGTCACTGATACAAAAACAATAACAAGCGTGATATCACTCACAGCCGCACACTCGCGCCAACGCCGGACGTCAAAAACAAACTTGCAAAGTACGGTCAGGCCTGATGCTGAAGGGTGAATCATTACAAGTAAATTCCGTTCTTTTCCTGATAATTGCATCGAGATGTGACTGATGCACGAACCTTTTTAATGCGGTTAGCTTTCTTTGGGAACTAACTGCGATTTCTTGTGACAGTCTAACCATTTTCATGGGCCGATTTTGAAGACAGTGCAGTATCTCACAGTGGTAAAAAATCACAGCATAGTGGTATGGTACCACCGGTACCGCTATGGTGCGGTGGTACCTCTGGTACCATGCGGTACAGCACGGTGGTACGGGCATACTAAACTCGTTCTTAGATTCATAATTTTTTCTTCCACCTATGGTATACCTCGACTATTTCCCTCATAAGTTCATTATTATGAAGGTGAATGGGAGTAGCCGGTTCAGAAGGAGATCCGCAGTCGCACGTGCCATGTTTAGTGTTATCAGGTTACCATCATAGAGGTTACGTTTCTGGTTGCATCTGCTACAATCACCCGCGTTACCTGCCCGCATGAGACTGTGTACGATGAGCTCACTTTGTCTATTATACCGTATATCAAAACATCACTACACCTGGTTTGCCGACAGTGTACAAGAGTATTGACGGAGTTGTCAAAATTCCTCTTTTCTTCATTAATGCGGAGATTATCCGACCTGAATGTACGACATAGACTTTATAAACAAAGAAACCCCCGCATTGTACAAGGATGATAATAAAAAAAACTGATATTGCCAGAAATCTAGAAAATGTTGTGTTAACTAAGTGTTGTACAAAATGCGATTGGCGTTAACTTCGGCTGGTGCTTTTCAGTCACTTTCGAGCTGTCTCAAGAAAAGCGACTGCGTAGTCAGCTGGTCGAAACAAGGCATTCTAATGCACTCTGATCATTCAGCCCACGTGACCCACACTTTGAGAGAGAGCGCAGTCCCAGGCGCTCCGGCTTCTTGGGACGCTATATCATAAAGCTATTCCAATCTGTTTCGATTCCATTTCCTTCGTTAGCTCTCTGTGATTGGCGAAAAATATGGGGGGCGCTGCCCCTTTCGCTTGTCTGTCATGAGACGTCACGAAAACCGCGAAAACTTCTCATCTCAAGATGGCGTGTACACACTGATTATGCATGAGTAGGCCGAAAAAAAAATATAACATTTCTTGCCGATTCTACCCCTTTGTCACAATTAGGCTTTCGCGATAGTTTAAAATGTTTTGGGCCACGCCTAAGTGGGTCTGACTGTCAGGCGACGTCACAAATCCGCAAAAACTCCCCACGTCAAACTGACGAGTACGCACTAAAGAGGCATTAATATACCGAACAACATTTAACTTTTCTTGGAATAGCCAGAAACCGGCCGCGTTCCCAAAAGAGATAGAGATATAAGGAAGGCAGGGATGTTAACCAGTCAAGAGTCCGGTTGGCTACCCTACGCTGGGGGAAGGGAGAAGGGGAATAGAAAGAAGGGAGAGAGAGGGTGGTGGGTGGGGTTATGGATACGTGCAGAAGAAACAGAAGATGGCTGTGCACTGATCTCTACGGCCTTACGCACTCGGAGCTGCCGGCGAGCATTGGCAGTAGAGCTTTGCCGAGCCCTTTCAGCATGTGTATGACCTCGCTCTGCCAAATCTTCACTGAGCAGCCGTGTTGGCGGTATCTTTAACGACCCGTTGGGCGCTGCCGCGATCCGAGACGAGCCACCGCAAGTTAAGCAAGGCAAATCGGACCAATCGGAGAAGCCGGTACCATTCTCCTCACCCGGTCATCTACTTTCACTGCGTTAGCTCAGCCTCACCGAAATCCTGCCCTCTTCTGCGCACTCCTTGCATATCGCCAGTCAATTAGATAAGGATAACTTGTCATGGTAGGCAAGGTTATTTGCTTTGAAATCAAACAAAATTCAACTCTTATAAATTAGAAGAACGTTTGATTGGGCTGTTGAAACAGCCTTACGAGTCAAAGTCCACGCTTGCGCCGGCGGTTACATAACTTTGGCATCAGGAGATTGGAATAAAGTCAAAATGGAATAACTTTACGTTACAGGGCACCCTTCGTTGCAGCGCGATTCCGCGGTCTGTCGTGGTGCGGTTACGTGGCGGCGGACACTGAATTCCGACCGAGCGCGTGCGAAAGTTAACCATCAGTGTCCGTTACCGGCCACCTCACTGCACCGTTAACCAAACATGTGCTCGCCTTGCAGTTCTCTGTCTCCCGCTTAACCCAAATCCAAAAGCGGCTCCCGATCTTCACAAACACATAGAATTGAGCAACCTACCCGAAACACTATACAAGTGCCGCCGTCATTTCTTCCTCCTGTATTTAGCCGGCACACTTCTGCTTCTTTACTGATCATCGCCACAGACTTCCTCATATGTACTCTACGTGTGGAAGAAGAACGTAAACTTCATTATCAAATCAATCATATTTGAGTCCGGCGTCTTTTTAGTGGGTCTGGGCACCCGCCGCGGACGCGGTTCCGAGACTTTGTCTCGAAGCGGCTTCCTCGGCTCGCTGGACGGCCCAGAGTTGTACTGTCAGGTTCGAGCTGAGCAGTGCGGTCTTCCAACGCGAGCGGAGGCTGGCGATGGAAGAGACGGAGGTGTCGGCACTTCCCGAATTGTTTGTTATGTCCTGACATTCTCATAACATGTGATTAAGTGTGGCAACCTCGCCACAGGATGGAGAAATTGTTCTTTATCTCATGTTTCATCTGGTTCCAGTGTAAACTCTTTGTATGACATCGACCACCCGCTTCGCAAGCAGCACTCGCTTATCAGCGCGCGCGCGCTGGTGCTCACGGAGTTATGGCTCATTCTGAAGCTGGAGCTGCATCCTTGGAATTTAGAAGCGGATCTTCTATTCTCGGCACGACGAACGTTACTTGTTTAAGCCGTTATTATATGGTTGATCTGTGACGGAAGGCCTATAGGACGTTGCTCTCCCGGAGTTTGACGGACCCCTGTTTGATTATTTGCCTATTTAAGCATCGGCCAACTTAAGAGAGAACAAAAAAATAATGTCGCAGTTTCACCCGAAAGGCGAAGCATTAGACCATTACACAAAGTAAAGCTCTTATAGTAAACATTCGCTTACTGACTAAACAAACGTGATGTCACGTGCCTCCAAAGCCTTGCATGAACAAATCTCACTGGATGACCGCGAGAACTCACTATCACAACGCTGGCGTGATGAGGAGCCCCGGCTGCTCCGAGCGCGCTTGCTTGTCCCAAAGCTATCGTCACGTGCTGCCGTTTTACGATGTCAACTGCGCCGCGCGCCTCCAAAACTCAAGGAGATCAGGTGACCTCCAAGGCTGGGCCAGACTGGGCTCGCAAGAAGACAGAGCGCATCAAGGCCATCAGGCTTCTCGGCTTGCCCGCGCATGCTCACCCCGGCACTCGCAGCATATCACGCGGCCTGTAACACAGGGCGCCGCGCGGACAAAGCAGGCTCGGCGGGTTTGAACGCGCGGGCCACGAATGGTAGTACCGTCGCACCCGGGAGAGCACGGCGGCGGAGACGAAGGGCGGCACCGACGGTGATGTCGTGAACCCGTCTCGAGTTTCCATATAATTGCAATTGCAATAAACATAACTCTTCCTCCCGAGAGCTTTCTTCCGAGCAATACAATGGGAAAAAAATTCAGCAGCTATTATTTTTCGTGTGCATTCTTCGTTCAAAAGCACCTCCTGACATTGGCCTTCGCTGTGGCGCAAGTGAGCATTGCGCAGCTGCGTTCCTGCGAGGCGTCGCAATATTTGCCGACTGCATCGAGCGCAGCAAACGAAATGCTTCGATTATAAAGGCACATCTGCGGACGCTGCACAATCAGTTGCTTTATTTGACGCGCGCAACTGCTTAGACCGAAACGCTCTCGTGTTCTGTATATGGTAAGACAGAGTTCAAACGAAGTTTCTCTCTTCAGTTGTATAATTCAAGAAGACAGAACGTCAGAACATCCGCTCCTCGTCAGCCATCGTCAGTCATAAAGGGACAATGACACCATCTTTTCGCACAGCAACTTCTAATCTCACCACGTTCTTCTATCATCAAATGGCCAATCTGTGCAGCATGAGTGAAGTTCGTGGCCTAGATAACAGAAGCAATAGCATTTCATTGCCTCCTTCTCCCGGTTTTCGTGGGTAGGCTATCTGGCCAGCCAGCTGAAGTGACGAGAAAGAGAAGTAGCAGAGAGGAAACGGAATTAACCCGTGCGCACGAACACGGAACCGGGACGCACCACGAGATGGTGCGGCGTGAGTGCTCACTTTATGACGTTCGAAGAATTTATATACCGGATGTTTCAGCGAACACTTTAAAAAATCCTTGAAGGTTGCCTGTGGCAGATAGCACAATTCTAGTTCATGAGCTGGTCTACTCGAAGAGACCGACATTACTCGCACAAAAAATTTAAATGCATACTCGAGTAACCAACAAATATTCACTAAATAGGTTTTTAACGAATTACCTTATGGCCCATATTAAAATTTACAAATTCTAGCCGGGGAGTTCGCAAGGCGGATCCACTTGGAACAAATTCTCAGGATGACACCAGCTTCAAGATATTAATTCTCGAACTTTGCGGAGAAATGCATCGGCGTTCCAGTTAACAAAACGTTGTTTTACGCATTAAATCACAAAAGTAACTAGACCGGCAATGCATTTCTCCGCAAAGTTCGGGAATTAATATCTCGAAACTGGTATCATCCTGAGAATTCGTTCCAAGTGGATCCACCTTGCGAACTCCACGGCTATAATTTGTAAATCCTAATATGAACCATAAGGTAATTAGTTAAAAACTTAATTGAATTTTCTATGATTCGTCCATTATACGTTTCAATTTCTTGTGCGAGTAATATCCGTCTCTTCGAGTAGACCAGCTCATGAACTAGAATTGCGTTATCTGCCACAAGCAACCTTTAAACATTTTTGAAAGTGTTCGCTGAAACAACCTGTATATACCGCGGGCATGAAACTTTGTTACCATTCTTTCCGGGCTAAATATTATAGCAAAGCGAGCAAGCTGAATACAATTGGACCAGTGTTTTGACTTGCAACGTAGAGTAAAAATAGAAAAAAAACAAGTTTTACATAAAAAAAGGGAAAGAACAGTGACTTCCTTCTAAAGGACCTCGCACGACCGAAGGACCGTGCAGGTAGCCGTTCTTATACTGTTTCGACTACGCTACGTAAAATGCATCAATTTATCTCGGCACGAATATTTCATAGATTCGTTGACGCAACCCACGATGCTGAGGTATAAAAGTACAAATAAATACGAAGGCCCGACGCAAGTCCTTTTCTTTTATACGTGAAGTCAAACGGCCGTAGTGATTTACGGATAGTGTGAAATTGCGATAGCTGATTGCAGATAACATGCATGCCAGAAGAACAAAAAGCTCGGGTCAGATTTTGTAAAACGGCTATGGCAAGCATTGAGACCCGTAAAGCATTGTGCGATTTGAAGCTCTGAATGCTTTGAATAGTAGACTGAGCAGTCAATGAAAGCGCTGCCTGTGTTTGGAACAGACCGAAATACCACCATCCAAGAATGTGGAAGAACCATGTATGCGGTCGAAAGAAACTGAAAAGGCAGGACTATAACGCTTTATGGTATTGTTCGTGGACTTCGTTTATGTAAACGTTTCAAAATGACCTTTCCCCCAAGATGGAATTGTGTATGTTCTTTCTTTCAGGATTGCGACACTGTGAGCTCGTGCTGGTCTACAAGTATATTTATCTGCTATAAATATAAAGGAGCGCCACCACAACCCAGTCTGTCCCATCAGCGTTCCAGTCGATTCATTCATTGATTGATTGATTGATTGATTGATTGATTGATTGATTGATTGATTGATTGATTGATTGATTGATTGAGTGAGTGAGTGAGTGAGTGAGTGAGTGAGTGAGTGAGTGAGTGAGTGAGTGAGTGAGTGAGTGAGTGAGTGAGTGAGTGAGTGAGTGAGTGAGTGAGTGAGTGAGTGAGTGAGTGAGTGACAACGCATAGAAACACCTAGGCAAGGAGAGACGCCCTAGCAGGGCCTCCTAATAAATTTTGAACACTCCGCGTTCGTGAGCATGCACGTAAATCTAAGTGCACGAACGTTTTGACATTCCGCTCCCGTCGAAATCCAGCCGCCGCGTACAGACATCGAATCTGCGACCTCGCGGTTTAACAAGAGAACGCCATAGTCATGGAGCTACCGCGGCGAGTGTAGCGTTTAAGTCCCTAACTTTTGTCGTCTCTGTGCTGTTGTCGAATATTAAAGACATCGCTGCCGGGCACGTTTGCTTGAACTGTTTGGCAAACTACTTTCTCAGGCTGATGAGCGAAATTTAAAAGGAAATTTTCGCACTTTTGGGATGACGAAAGGAGAGCAACAGCTAATGCGGTGAGAAGTGTCGCCGATCGAGCCATTATGCGGCTTGGCAACGCCTCTGACCCGCCGATGCTTTTCACTGATTTTCTCCCACTGTGCCTCTCATTTTACCATTAGGTACGTTTAAATGAACCCAATAAAGACCAGTCCGACTCAGCTTGTCGGACCGAAGACCGGTCGTCGAGCTCATGTAAGCGCGAGTTCGATCAACCCGCTTCGTAGCATGCATGTAAACGTGGTTGGCTCAGTCAACTCGACTTCTGGCTAGACCCGCGCATGTGTAGTTAATATAAACGAAGCTATTGTAAACGCACTTGATCCGCTCAGCCCAAGCCACCCCCACGGCACGCAGACACTCACGCGCTACTGGGCTGCGTCCCTGTCTTTCTTTTTTTCCTCACGCGGCGAGCGTTCCTCTGTTAAAACGTTCAAACGAACCCGTCAATGCCGACTATCACATTCAATGAAGCTATAGAGATGACAGAAGGTCACGGTAGGACATAAACGGTGGGAACGGCAGACAGGGGTGTCGCATAGCCTATTTAAAGATACTTATTCTCAACAAAGTTGGGCCTCCTGTTGCCCTTTTTTGTTACCTGAAAAGAAGTCCGATATATGACATAAAAAGCTGCTCGCAGCAGCGCGATTAGAGCTGCAGGTACTAATGATCTTGCAAATTATCATGCAAACATTATTTCCGAAAAGTTTATAATTCGTTACACACTCCCGCTGTCGCGGTCCATCATGCAGCATATCATCCCACGGTCTAATGCGGACACCACTTTGCTGGTTGAAGGAAGAACGTTCCTTGCTTTCATAACCACCTCCGTACAGATTAAGAAGGGGGAAAATGCGTTCTCTTTAAGCGATGACGCAAGCAAATATTTTTTTTTTAATTCCAGGACACCCTTTTATATCTTCGCAGAACTAGGACGAACACTTTTCTTTTCCTTTTTGCTCTGTCTACACGCGGACAGAACCAAAGAGTAAGATAATCGTCTGTTCGCTGCGGTGCATTCCTGGCTGTCAGGAAAGTCCAGACACGCTCAGCGCTGGCTTTCAGGACTTAGTCGGATCGAATACTTTACGGGCCGTATAGTGGTAGAGCAGCTGTGGTATTCTACCGCGGAGCACAACGTCGCGGATTCGATTCCCTACAGCAGCGGCTGCATCCCGAATGCGCGGAATGCGAAGGTTCCCGTGTACTGATATTGCAGGTTGATGGACCGCGAAATGTCTAAATTAAACCGCAGTTACTCCACTGCGACTTTAATCATAGCTCAGGTATTTCTTAAGGACGTAAAGAAAAAGAAATGTCTCATGAATATAGGACGAAGCGACACGATGCCAGCTCATGAGGCGAATCACAAACCAGGCGTGAGTTAAGCGTAAGATACAAGCTGCGAATTGGTCTGCGTGCTCTCAAGGCACCATTCGGGTTAGAGCAGTTCCTACCGCCTCACTATTACTGAACTATGCAGACGATGAGGCCGACAAAGAATGTGCGCGTCGAACAGGAAAGTCCATCTACTTGAGCCTCCTTGGTCTTATACAGAGCAATCTTCTCTATGAATTCATGCAACCCCTAAGGGCCTCCCTGGTTTCAGATATCATCTGACTCAATTCATTAAGGCACGCGTCAGCGCTGCGTCAACCGTGACGATGAGCGAGAGACCGCTTCAGGGTTTCAGCGGCATTGTGGGAGCCGGTCGCGCCGCACCTTGGCTTTCGCCACGAGACTTCGGAGTGCCCCAGGTCAGCTAACTTCGCAGTGTCGGGTGACTCGCGCTCGGTCGCTCCAACGCCCAAGCCTGGTGTTCCCACAGAGGCGTCAGCAGGGCGGCCCGACATATCCGGCTATTTATTGCGGGCCGTGGTTTTTAATCTCCCCTCGTGGCTCGGGCCCTCCGAAGGAGTTGTTATCCGCACAGAGACGCCGCGCCGGATTGTTGGAGGCAAGAGCACGGCTCGCTCGTAATTGGGTCTCTTGCCGCGGAATGGGATCGCTTCCGCTGGGCACGCTACGGCCGCGTGCTGGGCACCAGAGTGCGCGCGCGGTTCCATCTCTAATGGTTCCACAGAATGAAGACCAGTGGGAAAGGGAATAGACGCACTCGGCCGCCTATAGACATGTATAATGTATATGCGGCCATTATGCTCTCGCTTCGCCGGCAGCTTGGAAACCAGCGCGAAATAGGTGTTCGGCGGCGCCACGACGCTCCTTCTCTTTTATTTGCGTATGCGTGTTTATGCGCCGGGGAAAATATTCATCAGCAAATGCGTTCTCCGGGTGTGCGCTGAAGCTCCTTTTCATTTTGATCGGGCGTGCGGCGAGCGCCTCTGAAGCATTGTGTTGAAAATGAAGAGCCTCCTCCCAGGCCGCGCTGTACAACGGTGGGCTTGTCAAGTAAAATTAAATCATAAATAGGAGGCGTCCGTCTGTCGCCTTCCGAGTTTATAATACGCGGTCACGTGGCGCGCGCAGGGCCCGTCCCCTCCTTTCCCGCACTTCAAAATTTCCGAGATGCTTTATTATTAAACTTTTTGCCCGCTTGTTTGCCTGCATCGTGAACACCCCGAGCCCACCCCCTTCTCGGGATCCCATTCCTTTCCGTGGCTCGGTATGTCGGAGAGGAGGGACCCCGAGCGCGGAAAATTGAGCCGGGCTCCGGGTCCCTGAGTCCAGCGGCCAAAAGCAGGCGAACAGAAAACGCGGGAGAAAAAAATGCGTATCCGCGTTAAAACTTCCGAAAAGCGATAAAAATTAGAGCGAAGGATGTCGTTTAGGGGAGGGGGGAGGAAGAGGAGGGAGGGGGGTGCAAGGCCATGGGAGAGTCCCACTCACTCCCATCCACCCCTCCTGAAGTCTGCTCATTTCGAAGGCTCATTATGCGAAATGAAAAATGGTTTCCGCCGCCTAGATGTCGTCGAGCGCCCTCTCCGAGAAAGGAGCGCCTGCTTCCCAAGGAACGAAAGTTCGCGCTAAGCTTATTAATACGGCCCGATGGAATGAACCGTGGATTTATTTGTGGGCCCGATTAGATTAATGAACAAATGGCTCCCAAGAACAGGCTACCCATACATAACGCGGCCTGCCGAGCAGCCTGCCACCTCCGATGGTGGACACATGCGGTCGCAACAAAACGGCATTCGGTGACGCGAGAGAGAGACGCAGCACGTCTGCCAGCGGGTCCGCTCTCGCATGCCCGTCGGTATAGCCGGGAGTGCAGTGTCCTTTCATGCAAGTCCTGAGAGTGGCACGCATTCCACCCATAGTGCCAACGAGCGACGGTGTCGCAGGCATGAAAGCCCACGAGTGTCCGCGGTAAAGATTACGTAACTGTCGTCCTTTCTGAGAAATTCCTGCAAGAGCTTTGCACCGTAAACAGTTGGCTAACACCAGCATCTTTCTTGGCATTGCGCTGTGCACCATTCCGCGCCGTCTGGTGGTGCTCGCGGGGTCTTTTGTCGCGGACCCTTGGTCGGATCACACGTATATAACGTGGTGCTTAGAATATGTGCTCTTGCTCGATGCCATGTAAGGCTTTCAGCTTTCTTTGCGACACCGCAAGTTAATCCCTGTTAGTGTATCATTACCCTGTCCTTGGGCGACAGGGTAATGACAGGGCCTCGGTCCAATAGTTTTGTTACAGCGGAGGTTTAACTGCGCTTCTTGGACTAGAAGCCATCCAAAGGGATGACGGACAACACACCATATCTTGCTTCGAGCATGTCTCTTCGCACTTAAGCCACAGTGCTATAGTGCAAGGTTCGCCCCCATCGACATGGAGGTGTCTGGCTGCTGTTTCTCCAACAGTGAGCCCATGGACTCCGACAAGGATTACACCGTCGTGGAAAGCCAAAGACTGAAGAAGAAATACCACAGGACAACTAAATACGTGAGTGAGCAAGGCACCACCAGACCGCCTACTCCAGTTTAGATGATTGTCCGTGCGCCTCTTGACGTCTCGAAGAATTCAAATTCTGTGCCGGGACCGATTTCTAACACTTACCATGGTAATGTGGCCCCTAAAGAAATAAACGAAATATGTTTCAACAGGAAAGCATAGTTCCAGTGGATGTAGCGACCGCAGGCCGCCTTGAAAAAAAAGCACCGCCCAAGCACCCTTTACAGATGGTTAACCAGCGAAGCTGACACGTGCTGCCCCGGTGTTTATCACTGGGTCAATCCGGATGGTTCATTAAAGCCTTTCTCAATTATTGGTTACGTCTTTGTGTTCCTTAATGAGGTTACACACATGTTCGGCTCCGACGGAGAAAACGACGTCACTCACGGTATGCCCGCAGTCCACCGTTGTCGCATTGCCGCTTGCGATTCTTCAAAACTAAATTGCTTCAAAATTAAATCTGTCCGTCACGTAAGACAATGAATGACTCATACCCCCTTAAGGAACGGCTCATACCCTCGTAAACGCGGCCTCCCCATTACGACGACAGAAGAAAAGTGCAATTCTACGCTGGAAGGATGAGCGGCAACGGAACCAGCTGTGGAAGAAGATGACGACGCTCGAGCCATTGCTGATGATGATGGCTTCTGCGCACATCGGATGGACAGATTTTGGTTTCGCCTAGCCATATACAGCTTCGCTGTAAAACTGAAATCCGTGCGCTTACCAGGACACATAGAAGTGCGGTTGTCCATTGGCCATGGTGGTTGTACTAGGACAGGCGCCATTTGCCACGTTGTGATTGACATCAGCCACGAAGAGTTTCAAGGGCCTTCAACATTCAAGGTCGTCGATTGCCATCGCTTCTGGCACTCGACGAGCGTCAAGCTTGTTTTCAAAAGAGACGCACCACCAGGGGGGGGGGGGGGGGGGGGTGCTGCAAAAGTCCACCTAGTGGACTGTCCATTTCGGCTGTCCGCGATTGGCTCCAGCTGCACGAGCGAGAAGGAGACTGGCTGGCTCCTTCTCGATCGTTTTCCACAAAATGTTGCGTCATAAACGCAACTATTCGCAATTATTGCGGATGTGCGCAGATACTAATTGCATTGTTGTGTTTAGAAAACATGTTCAAAAACTTTAGAAAGATAGAGCGTAATAAATAACGCTACAAGAACGTCTGAAGCCCCAATCCCGAAGATTAGACAAACTGATGTAATCAAACACTATACTACAGTGAAAATAATATATAATGCCTTCGCACCGATTTCATTTCGCCGTTGCTTGCCCTCTGTGCTAGGGAGCGAAAATGACGGACGTTGTTTCGTTGCATTCGCTGCGGTGGTTGAGCAGCTTTAAGGCCTGACTAATGCTGTTAACGATGAGGCGCAAGCCTCTACTTGCTTCGTGCGGAGCTTTCGCTGTGCTGTTAGAACCTCCAGGTAGGCGAGCAGCCGTTTGCTGTTTTAGCCTTTTATGAGGCTTATTAAACACGGCTCGTCCTCCATATGTCAATAAACAATTGTCAACTTTCCCCAGCTTCGTTTCCTTCATCGCAGTCGAGGCTAAGTCGCAAATAAAACATAACACATCATTGTCACCGCTGAAACGGTGAACCTAGTGATGTTTCGTATAAAAAATGTCACAGTTTCGCCCTAAGGGCGAAGCAATGAATGCGATAGCAACACAGCAATGTCATACGAAGTAAGGTGAGCGGCTTTGGTAGCAATATGAATTGTAGTAAACATGAGCTGATTAAGTAAGCAGGTGTGCTGCGGCGTAAGTAGACCGACATGAAGAGAGACTCGATGACCACGAGAAGGCGCGTGTGAAACGGTGGTGTTGATGAGAAGCGCTTCCCGTGGGCAGCGCGTGCGAAGGGACACGCCTGTAGCGCTGCACTGCCGACCCGGGCAGCATTGCATGTGTAGCGTGCGTTGGAAAATGTGGCCCGACTATTACTAACTGTTTGAACAAGCGTGGTGTGAGCGCGCACAAACAAACATGAATAGATCACACTGAATGACTGCAGACAACGACTGTCAAAACGCTGGCAGCAAGCGCATATATACGCCGCAGCAGCGGGCGAAGGTACGTGCGGTCTATCGCTTCAACGGAAACTGAGCGGCGAATGCACGGCGCATAAAGGTCAGAGCCGTGTGGACATAAGAGACGGTGCGGACGAGCGACGAGCGCGGTTGTTGGCAGCGTAGAAGTGCGCCCCCCCCCCCCCCCCCCCCCGCGCTCCCTCCGGCGCTGGCTTCCCGCTTCCTTGCTTGCGCGTGGGTGATTGAGTGCGTTCGCTCTCCGTGATAGCGCGCGTCCCCGCACGCTTCCGCTCGGGCATACGGCGCGCAGCGAAGATTTTATCTATAGGGAACCTCACGGCGACGGCGACGGCAGAAATCCGGTAGAAGTGTCCATATAATTGCTATCGCAATAATAGGTTTTGCAATAACGTGTACAAACCGTTAAATGAGTATGCCTCGCTGCCAGCGTTCGGTGCGCTCTGCCGATAAAATATATCAGGTTTTCCAGCACTGTGTGCAAGAAATACTCATTGTCAGCGAGATGTGCCTCTGTCTGAGGAGTCCATTTTTGTCGAGGGATTCATTAACTGTCATACGCTTTGTCACAATCAGTGTTAATAAATTGCCACTGAAACAGAAAACGTCTCTTCATGCAGGAAATATAGAGTTTGAGATTTCTGAGCTTGATTTCTGCGAACGCTGCGTACTACAATACGTGCTGCCAAGCTCTGGAATTGCGAGAGTGAAACTTGAAGAAAGCCTCTTAGCAATATGTGAATTTGTTTGTTGTTGCGCAACCATGTACAGCTTAAAATGAACCCGCTACAATAGGAAAATGTCGCTTGCAGAAAGCATTTTGTACCATCTCGCCCCGACAACATTACCCGGCAAGCGTGCTTTTCTGTGAAACGCTGCCGTATTGCGGGAAGTGAACTTATGGAGATATCGGTCGGGGGAGAAAACGTTATCGATTTATTCATCCATGAATTTAACTTCCGGAAACAACAGCGGAGCTATGAAAGACACCGTATAGAGGAGGGCTCCGGAATAATTTTGACCTCCTGAGGTTGTTTAAAGTCCACCTAAATCAAAGCATGCGAGAGACGAGAGGTTTTTACACTTCGCCTCCGCAGAAATACAGACGTACGAAATACAGCTGTAACTAAAGTTTCCACCGGGGCCCGGCCGGTCAAAACAGTTGTCCCCAGGTTAATTCCTCAAATTCTCCTCGACAAGTAGGCCTGTGATACGCAAGCGGGCAATGCTTTACAAGGTCGATGCAGAAGTGCAAAGACCCGAGTACTGAATTATAATACGAGTGCATAACGTATTACTACTTGTCGCTGAGCTAGTTGTTCCATACTTCTTGCGCAAAAACATGCAATAAACGACCAGACATGTCGTTTCTTTACATGTTTTCGCCTCTTTCCCCACCGCAAGGAGGCTGGATGAATAATTTCTTTATACGTATACACTGTAAAGCAAAACAATTTACGTGCCTTTGAATGCCACAGAAAACTCTTCAAACGACTACAGCTATATTGACACTGGCGAGTTAGAAAGGTAGCGTGACAGACACGACTGGCGACCAAGAGAGATAGAGAGAGAAACGAGAAGCGAACGGTAGGGAGGTTAACCAAGGTCGGCTACCCTACGCTTGGGGAGAGGGAAAGGGGAAGAATAGACAAGAAGGAGCGAGAACAAAAATAATAAAGAGCCAGTCATTCACGGAGTCAGTCGCAAAGGAAGGTCCATCGTCACTGGCGACCAAGGAGCTACTTGTGATTACCGGTGTTAACACCGGCAAGTGTGACCCGCTAGTTGCCCTCTACCCCACCCCAAAATGCCTCGTTCAACGGGACAACTCTCGAGATCTGTCTCGTTCACGTACTCGCGCCTAGTTTCGCACCAAACCGGTGTTTGACTTTCTGATTAAACGGCACAAAAGGAAAAAGAGGACGCCAGCAAAGACGCCACTGCTCGTGTATTGTTTACCCCAGGTAGGCAAAAATTTACACCTTCCTGACTGGAAGAAGAAGAAGACGGCTGCGAGTCGAGACGCGTTCGCTTCGGTTCCTGCATTTTCCAACTTTTTCTAGTATTTAATCGTCGCGTGTCCATGTTTATTTGTGCAAATATTTTCAGTGAAGTTGTAAGGGCCACGAGGATACCCTCTTTTGCCACAGTGAGTGACTTTTCACCAATTTACGGACATTCCTGTGCTTCCGGAGACCACGCCCTTGCTTAGCTCATCTAGGCCACCCAGGCGGCCTCCGGGGCGGCTTGGCACCACTCGTCCGTTACCATGATGCAATATCAAGTAGAGGGAGAAAATATTCTCCCGGAGGAAGTTACTCAAGACCAGGGATGGCAAACTGCGGGCGCCAGAAGAGCTGGCGCCAAATCGCGGGCAGCTAACCCGAACGCCGTGGCAACACCTTCGGCTCCCCGTAGCAACAAGTCTAGTGGCGCGGCGCTGAAGTCCAAGATTATTAGGGCAAGCCGAATGCCAGATTCTTCCCAAAGAAGACATGAAGATTGTTATTAGACCAAGAGGTGGACTGGATATTTCCAAAATTGGAGCGGCTACGGTGGCTGACGCAATACTTGCAGCCGCCGGCCTCAGCCAGGATGAGCTCTCACAAGACACTCTGTGCCCGAACTTACAGCAAAACATCATGGTGGCCAGCACTCCTAGACGGGAGAATGCCGACCGATACGGCCGTATCAAGCAAATCCTCATCTCAGGCAAGGTCCACGAACTCTGCGCGTACGAGACAGCCCCGCACTCCACGTGCAAGGGGGTAATACGTGGTATACCGTTACAAGACAACCCAGCGACGATAGATGGCAAGATTGTTAACCAGAAGAACCCTCTAGCACTGGCAGCCAAGAGAATCGCTCAGACCGGGACCGTCATCATCGCCTTTGACGGGCACCGGGTACCGAATTTTGTCAGGTACGGAACGCTCTTGATGAAATGTTCCCTATATGTAAAGCAAGTGGACGGATGCCACGCCTGCGGAAGACTCGGGCATCGCGCCGATGTCTGTCCAACACCGAGCGACGTCGTCTGCCGGGGATGCGGAATGCCAAACCCCGATGAGCAGCACCAATGCACCCCAAAATGCAAGATCTGCGGAGGTCCGCACCTTACAGCGGGTAAAGAATGTGCGCATATATATTTAAGATGCCGTACATCGTTCGTCGACGACGCTTCGAGCGTGCCAGACAGCAAGAGCAGCTCCCAACGCCATCGATTGTTCGATCCTCCGATCCGCGGGCCTCATCCAGCCCCAGCGTTATAGGGGCAGAAGACGCTCGCGCTCGAGAGGCCGATCCACAAGCCGACGGGTCTCCAGAAGTCGCTCTGCCTCAAGATCGCGACCCATGTCGCATTCTCCAGCGCGCTCCAGCTCTAGAGGCCGCTCCAAGTCCGGCACCGGGAGCGACTCGTCCAACAGGCCACGATACAAGACCCCCACCGGCGGTAAAGGCAAGTCCTCTCTAACGTGGGCCGATAGGGCCCGTGGCAACCAAACGCAGGCGTCCAACTCCCAGGACTCGCATGACCCGCGTCTCACGAACGAGCTCGAAGAGCTTAGGCGTGCCAATGATAGTCTTAGGAAAGAAAACGCTCAGTTCAAGCGTGAAATCAGTCGGCTAGCCGCCGAGATGGCCGAAATACGAAGATTGGCGCTAACACCGCCAGCTCCTCAGCCCGCCGCTATGGACACGGCGGAGGCCCCGCCCAAGACAGTTGCAGTGAAGCGTCGCGCCCTGGATGACTCGAGGGGAGACGAGACGGTAGAACTCCTTTCGGAGCTCAAGAATGCCATCTCCAACATACAGACAGGTCTCTCTCACGTACAAGAAATGATCGCGCACCCCCAGCTAGGCCTGGTCGCCCTCAGCGCGAGAATACTTAGGCTGGAGGGGACAAGCCACGGATTTTTGCCAAGCACATCGACAGCACAAGTCTCAAACTTGCACAGCGTTATTGCCCCACCGACGAAGGGTGCCATCCTGGAGGCGGCACTTTCGCAATCCATCCCCAAGCCCAATCATGGATAACGGAACTAACGTCATAACAATGTGGCAGTGGAATTGCGCAGGGTTTGTCAGCAAACGGGCGACCCTGCGGCAATACCTAAAAAGCGTAAAGGACAAACCCCAAATAATCGCCTTGCAAGAAACGATCACATCATCACCCATCAAGCTCCCCGGTTTCCTAACGGTGGCTTCCACTGAAGGGGGAAGGGGGTCGCTACTCTGGTCAGTAAAAAGTTCACGTGCATTCAGCGAGACCTCGGTCCTGCGGACAATGGGGTCGAGTACGTCATGACCGAACTCCTTGTCAACCCCCCTAAGCGGCGCTTAAGAAGAAATAGTATCTTCATACTCAATGTTTACTGCAGACCTAGCGTTCACAGAGCCAGGGTTGGTGGTATTCTTAAGAAGGCTGTTCATTTTGCCGGCTGTCAACCTCTAGTGTCATGGGGGATTTCAATGCCCAGCATCAGGCGTGGGGCTATCGCACCAATACGAAGAAGGGTAGAGACATATGGCATACGGCAACGGAGGAAGATCTTACGCTGGTAACCGATAAAGACTTTCCGACAAGGAGAGGGAACTCGGTGTGCCGAGATACGACTCCGGATCTCACCTTTGTCAAGAACCTGGAAAACGTCAAATGGACCAACACAGCCATGGACCTCGGTAGCGATCATTGCATCATTGAAGTGGTCATCAAGGTTGCCCGTAACAAGACGAGGACCTTTAAGTTCACTGACTGGGACTTGTTCCGAGCCAACCGCTCCGAGCGCGTCCTCACCCAGGATACGGACCTAGACTCTTGGTGCGACGGGATAAAAGAGGATGTGGCTAGAGCCGCCAAGGAGGTGACAACCGATCTGGAGGTGGACAGGATGGACAGTAGGCTCGCGCATCTGTTGGAAGCCAAGCAGGCACTGCTCGCGCGATGGAAGACTCAGCGCCATAACAGAAGACTACGCAAGAAAATTTCCGAAATCAACAGTACGATAGAGGCTCATTGCAAGGTGCTATGCAAGCAGCAATGGGACGAGCTGTGCGACTCGATGGAGGGCCACCTCAAGACGGGTAAAAGCTGGCGACTCCTCAGGCACCTACTGCACGATGGCAACACCAAGTCCAATCAGAAGAGAGCTTTGGTGAAAGCTGTCCATTTGGCCACCGACTCGACTCCAGATGAGGCGGTCACGGAGCAGCTCATAGACAAGTACCTGGCGGCCACGGACGATCCAATGCCCCCCCCCCCAATTTCCCGAGTACGAAGGGCGCGACGCGCCATCGATGGACGAGGATTTTACCGTGGCTGAGGTCAAGCGGGTTCTCGCATCCCTCAACGGCAGATCTGCCCCTGGGCCCGACGGGGTAACCAACAAAATGCTGAAGCATCTCGACGACGACTCAATCGAGTTTCTTACAGACAGGATGAATGAAATCTGGCGCAGCGGCCACATTCCCAAGAGCTGGAAAGCAGCCTACACAGTCCTCATACCCAAGCCAGGCAAGGCGCCGAGCATCGACAATCTAAGGCCCATCTCCCTGACGTCATGTGTAGGGAAGATGGCCGAGCACGTCATGCTTAACCGCCTCACTGACCACCTCGAGTCTAACGAATGCTATACTAACAACATGATTGGCTTTCGGTCGGGGCTCTCGACTCAGGACGCCCTGAGGCTGATCAAGCATCAGATCATTGACTCCACCTCCGCGGACACTAAGGCAATTCTCGGCTTGGATTTAGAAAAGGCCTTTGACAACATATCGCACGCCTTTATTCTCAAGAGCCTGACAGAGCTTGACGTCGGCAAGCGGGCGTACAATTTCGTGCGCTCCTTCCTTTCCTCGAGGTCCACTAGACTCAGGATTGACGAGTTTTTGACCCACGAAATTCAGCTTGGGCCAAAGGGAACACCTCAAGGAGCGGTGATCTCCCCGACGCTGTTCAACATCTGCATGATCAACCTGTCGAAGGCCTTGAACAAGATCCCTAACATTAACCACACGATCTACGCGGACGACATCACCATCTGGTGTCCCAGCGGATGTGAGGGTCAGATCGAGGGTGCTTTGCAAGAGGCCATCGATGTGACGGAGCGGTATCTCATCCCCACTGGGCTAAGGTGCTCGCCCACCAAATCCGAGCTGTTAATCTACAAGAAGAGGGCCAGAGGTGGTTCTCACCGGTCCTGGAAGCCAGCAACGGAGAGCCACATTACGTTATTCACTGGTAACGGCTCCCCAGTTCCGCGGGTGGACACTATCAGGATCCTAGGAATGTTTATCGAGTCTAACGGGGCCAATGGAGCCGCTGTCAAACGCATTTGTTCCAAGACCGAAAGCGCCCTCGGACTGATCCGAAGAATCGCCAACAGGTACCGCGGAATCAGGGAGGACAATCTGATCCGGATTATCCACGCATTTGTGCTATGTCACCTCGCTTATTCGGCGGCTATGCACAACTGGCTGGTGTCGGAGCGCAACAAGATCAATGCCCTCATCAGAAGAGTTTTCAAGCTTGCCCTTGGCCTTCCCGTCCGAACGCACACAGAAGACCTCCTCAAGTTGGGCATCCACAACACGTTCGAAGAAATTGTTGAAGCCCAAGAGTTTTCTCAGTTTGTCAGACTGTCCGGCACCCCAGCGGGCCGAGCCATACTTGGCATGCTGGGACGTAACCCCACGGTCGTTGGTCCCGACGCTGTGAAGCTGCCCAACAACATAAGATCCAAGATTTCCATACACCGGATGCCACGCAATATGCATCCGACCTACAACGAAGGACGAAGACGAGCCAGGGGAAAGCTTTGCTCGCCAGTGCCCGCTTGGACAAGGATCGAACATGCTTCGTAGACGCTGCTTCGTACGCTCAAGAACAAGCCTTCTACTCAGTGGTCATCAACTGTGATTCGAAAATCATCAGCTGTGCTACCATCCGCACTTCTAGTTCCAGCGTTGCAGAACAGGTTGCCATCGCTCTTGCATTGACGGACGATATACATGACACAATTTATTCAGACTCCAAGACCGCTATCAGAGCCTTCCAGATGGGAATGGTGGCTCCCCAGGCCCTATGTATCATCCAAAACGCCAAAGACCTCAAAGATCACTCATTGGCTTGGTTCCCTGCGCACCTTGGAAACATTGAAGGTGCCTCGCTCAACCCCAACGAGGAGGCACACTCGGCTGCACGAGGTTTGACTGACCGTGCGCCGGGTAATGCGTCCTCTCTAGGGCGACCCGAGCCTCTCTGCTCATACAACGAGATATGCAAGCACAATTACTTATCAAGAAGACTTCTGCCTCTGCCGCACTCCTCACTGTGCAGGGCCCAGGCAGTGACTCTCAGACTTCTACAAACCAGCACTTACCCAAGCCCTGCAGCACTGCACACAATGTACCCCGAACGGTTCCCAAGCCCGGACTGCCCCCTGTGTGGTGGTTATGCGGACTTCGAGCATGTCCTGTGGGGCTGCGCATTTGCCGGTCCCCCTTTCACCCAAGAGGAAATGATGATGCTTATTAAGGCCCAGGATCAGACCTCTCAAATCCTGGCAGTCCAGAGGGCCCGCGAGAGGGCCATCAGGTTTGACCTGATGGTCCCCGAGTGGGCCTAGCCAGGTGACGTCGAGTTTACTCGCGTCTATTGTGGACCCAATAAAGTTCACTCACTCACTCACTCACCTCGCTTTATAAGTGCGTGTTCTAGGGCATTCTGATTTGGCTTCCAAAATGAATAACTTGCCTTTGAGTTATCTTAAATTGTTTCTCTCCTTATTTAATTTTTTCCTCGTGAGTAGTTACCCATAGAAGGTTTCTTTTCCATTGTCGCCTCCCATGACATTGTCTCAGCCTCTCTGACTTTGCGCTTGACATTAATTGTTGCCATGTTACTATACCGGTCGTGCACTTGCTGGTAAGCTTCCTAATTCTTTTCCTATCCGCCGTGGTTGCTTAGTGGTTATGGTGTGGTGCT
>NC_051154.1:102263549-102306730 GCF_013339745.2 Dermacentor silvarum | reverse complement strand
GGATTGACGTCGTTTTCTCAGGGAGGTTCTGTGAACAAGTAAATTAGTGGCTTGTAGAAAATTTGCTACATTTCAGCCGAACACCTTTTATAAGTTCTTGGTAAGCGACGGGTGTCAATGCAGAAAATCATCTGTAACTGGTCAGTGTTCGAAGACCTGCTTCACTGCACAGTGGCATAGCCAGAAATTTTTTTCGGAGAGGGGGGCTCACGTTGCAGCGCGGCCTCCTCCCGATAGAATTTGTCGAGGGATAAAATACATCAATAATAACTGCATTTCCATTGCCAATGTCATTGTATATTAGAGGCTGCAAACAAACTACCGAATGCTACCCACTGTCAAGTAAACTATGTATTTTTCATAAAAGAATATGTTCGTATGTCCCAAAAATTGTGGCAGAAGTAACTGATATCAATGCTTCCGCGTTTTTTTGTCTATTTAATAAGCAATGAAATTATCACACCAACTTTATAACATCAGAATAAAATAGAATTCCAAACCAGCAAAGCAGTGCATACAGCTGGTGCGAAAAACGTAAAGGCCACGAAAAGAACAAGTTGGGCACAATATTTTGATAAATCTTTGTCATTAAAGAACCTTGTTTACTTTTTTGTACAGTCGCGAGCAGAAGTTTGGAGACCATGGCATCAGCAAAAATTTTAAATATATTCAAGCGCAGCTGCACGGCCCCGAATTGGCTTAATACGTTGTATTGGTCCATCACGCGCACGTAGGCTTGCGCTCTTGATTTCAGCCGGAATACCCAGGCTGCGAAGGAAAAAAAATAAAATCGTGGCAGCAGAGAGGCTAGGCCTTTCTGTACCGACGTGGGAGCGGCCCGCTACGTGCTGACGCGCGTTCCGAGGGACCGTAATAAAGCTTTATATTATAAAGCATCATACCATACCTTTGGTCCACAAACTTTTGCTCGTGACTGTACATATGCAACGGCCAGGGAAAAACCTCAATGGCGCTGTCCTTCGTTGCAATAGATTGCGCATGAGCAGTTGTTACCGGTCGTGTATTGTAATTACACCGATAATATAGTCGCAGCAGTGAGTACATAAAAGAAGCAGGAGTTCTGCAAGATGTAGATTAGAATTGCGAAAATAGAATGGAATATACAAGTGCGAAGATACAAGTTGATAAAGGGCACAAAAGTGTCACTGGTAACAAAATGCACTGTTTGTATACACAAAGCCTCGCAACATGATGTTTAAATATATGTATAAGTATCCAATAAATCTACGTATTTAAGTAAACGTCACTGTATGTAATGCGTCAAACAAGACAAATAGACATGTTGCGCAGTCACACATAGTAGTAGCTTTACGCATAGAAAGACAGACGATCCCGGCAAGAACAAAACTATGATCTCAGAAATCGTGATATGTTCCAGAAGGACCGCCTGTTGGGCTAGTTGGTCTAACATAGTTACTTTCAGTTTGGCAGAACAGTTTGGTTCTACTAGAAGCTGACAAGGAAGGTGGATTTGTTGTGATGCCGAAAGGCATGTTCAATGAAAAAACCCAAGCGGCAGTGGACAAGAACTTTGTGGCTGTTTAAAAAAAGTGCAGTGAGGGTTAAGACTAAGTTCATCAAATTTTGTAAGGACTTGGAATTGAATGTTCTTGCTAGTGCTATTAGAAATAGTAAGGGGAACAGTCTGAAGGTTTTCTTTTCTGCAAAAACACATAAGGCAGATGTCCCTTTCAGAACCATTGTGAGCGAAGGGGGGGGGGGGGGCTTGGCAAAAGAAGGTTAGTCAGTTTTTACTGAAGAGCCTTAAGTAACTCACGGTTGTTGATCCTTTCCGCGTGAGGAAATCTGAAGAAGTCGCTGAATATGTGAAACACAACGAGAGTATAGATTATGGCTTGTCTGTGGACGTTGAGGACTTGTTTTATTCAGTACCTCAAGATAAGCTTTTAGTTGCTGTTAGGAAGTGCATTGAACAGAGTTGCGAATGCGATTTCCAAAACTCCGCTTGTTGTCGGTTCATAATTTCACGCTTTTAGAATTTTATCTTAGTGTAACATTTACTGCTTTTAACGAGCAGCATTTTCTGCAACGCAGAGGAATGTGTATTGGGTCTTGCGTGGCTCCGATTCTATGCGACATAATTGACAGTGCGCTTGATTTGGCTTTTAATGGGGGGAAGGTATTCAAAGTGCTTCGGTACGTCGATGACTTTTTAATTCTTTTAAAGAAAGAGGACGGTTTCACTGCCCTTGGGAGTATTTTAGATGTTTTTATTCAAGCTGGGCAGGGTTTGAGTTTCACTCATGAATTGCTTGGAACTGAGGGGTTACAATTCCTGGATCTCAGGCTAAAATTTAGTGTAGGCCATGTTTGCTGAGAGTACCTCCCACGGGTTAAGAAGTGTCTCCTGCCTTTTGACTCTGCCCACTCTAAAATAGTAAAAAGGGGCATCGCATTACAATGTCTGGATGATGCGCTCCGTAAGTCATGCCCGCATTCAATGCAGCAAAGCTTTCCCAATCAGATTGGGTCGCCTTTTAGCAGCGGGATTCCCTCAGTTGCTTGTTGTTCCGGTGGCCGAGTCTATCCTGCAGAGGGTAAAGAACAGAGCTGGAGCGGAAAGGGCTGCGACCCAGCGATGGATGGTGACACCCGTAGCCATGAGTTATATGCATCAGGTCTCGCACAACCTGAAGAAGGTCGCGAACAGGCAGCGTATTCATGTGGTCTTCACGGCTCCTAATAAGCTATCCAGGCTCTGCCCTCGAATTTGCGGTGACAGGAAAGAAGGTTGCCAAACAAGCCAAGATAGCCGCTTCGTGGGGTGTGCGACAGGAGTGGTATACTCCGTCCCCTTGTTGTGCGGGAAGGTGTACATCGGCCAAACCGAACGGTGCATAAACGACCGGCTAAGGCAGCATGCGCTAAACGTTAAGAAAAAAAAGAGGACAGGTATGCACATTTGGTTGCCCACATCATTACGTGTGGTTGCGAGGCACGATTTTATGAAACCACTATCTTAGGCAAATCAACAAACTACACGGCTCGAGTGGCTCTAGAAGCATTCTACATCCACAAGAACTCAGATATTTGTATAAGCGAAGCGTCAATTCTTTTGCACAGTGCCGAACTGAACTATTTGAACTCTGTTACCTGAGGGACATAGTACTGTTAACTTTTTTAGATTCCTTTTTATCACCTTGCATGGGAAAGGGGCGTGACACTGGTGTACGTGGTTCGCCTTATAAATCGGAGGGTTTGCTGACTGAAATAAACGGTTGGTAGTAGCGCTCGTCCGCGTCTGTCGTGTCTTCGTGTGTGTTGTGCGTACTTTTTTGCGCTGTGTCTGAAAGGAACTCGTGATATGTACTTGGGCCATGCGGCGGTCGCGACAGCGCCATATGGGTAGATAATATAGGAATAATGCAAAAATCAGTACGAAAGTGTGTAATTTAACTGCCTGCAGAGCGGCGACAAATTTTCTGCACCCAAAACTAAGGGAAGGGTATTGCTTCGGCTCAAAACAGAAGTAAAAGCGGGTAGCTAAAAAGGAAAGAAAAGACCAAACGAAAGCCACAGATGATGCGGCAAGTTAAACTACCCAATATCCGAGTGTGTTTGTTGGGAAGCGCCGCGAGGGCCGGCTTTCAATAAACAAGGTCGGTAAAAATTGGTTATTGATGTCCTCGTAATTTTCGTTTTCACACGATAGCTTTGATTATCATGCTACCTGTTTGAACAAACGGCGATAATTTCTGCGGTTTTACAAACTAATGAACAGTCATACGTTTTCATAATTACGCGTTTATGGACCTGAAGGAACAGAACCTTTACTTGCATTGATTTTTGCCGCTTCCCAATCTAAAGGACAAACTTCACTCGGCGGGGAAGTTTAGTGAAGCGGTCAATGACTTCGGACACGTTGATGCCGACGTCTCTGTGGACGTCGGCACCCTTGTCGAGCCAGACCTTGTCGTCCGCAAAAAAGAACCGCCTCAAAAATAGGCCGTTAACTTTCTTCTGTTTTCTCGTATTTTACTTTGCCTGCCTAACCATGTGTTCCTCAGACATTGCAGAGCGCAAGTAGTTTTTCTAATCTCATGTTAAAGATATACTATCTGCGCTTGAAGTGGTCACTGGAACGGTGGCTAGAATCTGAAGCCGTTTCTACACATTTACATAGAACCTGCAGTTCGCATTGAGAGAGGGCATCTTTTCCGGTGCTAAAACCTAAAAGTACTCCTTCGATCTCGTTGGCATCCTTGTTTAGGTACCTTGCACGAACAGTAAACTGTTGGATACCGGAAATATCCGTCGTTTCGTCAGCAAATATGGAGAAGCGGCCTGCACCATTTACTTTTGCATCTAGGCTTTCTTTGATAATTTCACCACAAATTTCTATAATTTGGTTTTGTACATCTGGGCTCAAATGCGAGGTATTACTGGGGCAACATCCAAATGGTTCTTCAGATATCTAGCTCCAGAATCAGATCGCAAATGAAGAAGCGCTCTGAAAATACCAATATTTTCAGAGGGGATTTGCTTAAATCCATAGGACCACTGTCCCTATGGCCACGGAGAGCCAGACCTTGTCGTCCGCAAAAAAAGAACCGCCTCAATCGTTAACTTTCTTCTGTGTTCTCTTATTTCACTTTGCCTGCCCTGGTCCACCTGATTGATCACATCGGTCGCCCTTCCTGAAAATGTTTGGTGAAAATTATCAGCTGCCAGCTGGCAGTCACGGTCATATTTAGTATTTTCGTGTGTGTTGTTGTGTGGTGGTTGTTCTGGTGTGGAAGATTGCGAGCGCGGCCTTCCATTTCTGAAACGGCTTGGACACGAGGGCTCCAGTGCGCGCAGTTAGCTCAAGTTTATAAGAACATTAAACCCATAAAGTTCCAGAATTGAAAATCTAAAGCACGCCTTTGGAAATGTGAGTGCACCTTTCGCGTCATAAGTTTATGAGAACTTTATACCCATAAAGTTTCGGAATTGAATTCCATGCGCTCCGTAGATTCCGCGGCCGCTGCGAAATGCCGCAACGCGCCCGCTCGCTATCGAAAAACCCTTGAAAGTTTGTGCTCGGATGGGGCGGGGCTCCTTGCGTTATGTGAGTTCAGGTGCAAGGGCGTTGCGACGAAATCCAGCCCGAGTTCGCAATGTGCGTGCCGAAATCTGTTTTCGAGCGTGAAAAGGACATTGTGGACAAAATCCAGAATTATTCCCGGCGCCGGTGGTTGTTCTGGTCGGCGGTTCATGCCAGCACGAAATAATTTCGGGGGGGAGGGGGGTGGTCTGAAGTCCCATCAGTGCTGCTACTGCTACTACTACCCCTACTGCTACTACTATTACATTATTAATAAATAATTATTATAGAGAAAGTACCACAACAATGACAGCTTTACATGAGATCCAACGCAGTGTTTTAGCATAAGTGATGCGAATGTTCCATTGCGATTATAGAAAAGTTTTCATGTGTTAAATTTGTCGATTTGATGCAGATTGACAGTGGAATCAACATTCTTTGGCTTACTTATCGTGATTATTTTTTTTCATTTACCATAAACCACTTCTCCACTATTAAATCTCTTAAGAAACTTTAGTGGACTCTGGGCTTGGGCTCCCGTGTACTGGTGATGGATAGTGCACCTGAATACGCAGGGCCTCTCTTTTCCTCGCGCCACCGGCACCGCCGCTGTCCGCCGTGACAAGCGATATAAGTCGTTCTACTCGGTACAGAGCAGAGAACATGGCGGAAACAACGCCGGTATACCACTTGCTTCAGCTCTTGTGCCATCCGTATCGGCAAAGGCGCGTTCCCACCACGGCGTCAGGAAGAACATCTGGCCGCTAAGGCCGGAGCAGCGGTCTCACTCCTATCGCGTGCACTCGAGCAGTATACACGGTCCCCCTCGTCGCCGCGCAAGAACTATCTGCAGCAACTCTGAGCCTGACGGGACGCTGCGCACCGGGGCTGCGCAAATCGCAATGAAAGTGGGAAAGCTGTTTACTCTGCGCCGTACAGACGGACCGTTGTCGTCTACAGTAGTCATTAATGCGAAAGCATTAGATGAGCCATGAGGCAGAAAAGCCGGCGTCATCCACAACGAGTGGTATCAAAAGTCAATGTGACTTCATCAGCGTCTTGAATGAAATCAGTAGTAATAGAGAAGATAGTAAACGGTATGACGACGTTAATTAGTAGTAATTATGGGTAGTTATTGTGAATTAAGGTGAATTACAGTGAAGTGAAATAAAGTTACAAGTTAGAGAAGGGTGACTTAAGGTGGAGTCAAGTGAATTAAGCTGAAGTAAACTGGAATTAAATTTGGTTAAGGTGGATTAAAGTGGATCACCATATCAACTCGTACCTACTTGGCGATGAGTTCTGAATGGTTGTGGTCTGGTGATTAATGAACGCAGAGAAAAGAAAGCAAAGGAAGGATCGCAAACAGGTTGTAATACTTAAGAAGTCTTTATTGGCAATGGCTAAGAGGAGTCATAATGCTTTCGCATTCAAATCACGTAAGGATACTTAAGGTACAATTTTTTTGCCCATGTGCCGCCACAGGGCTATCGCTTTAAACCCCACCGCGCCTCTGCCCGCCATATAACGCTTTGCAGTAAACCTTCTCTGTCATAGCGTTCATGATCCACCAATAAAACCTGCCATGTTTGGCTATGTCATAGTGCACAGCTGTCGCTTTATTATCAACAATCTTTTTAATTTTCGGCGCGAACGTCCGTCACATCCAATTATCCTCGCGTTGCAACGGCAGCCCCTGCCACATCCGAGTTTCACCCCACCGCCCGTATATTTCGGCCGGCAGCATGCTGCACTGTCAATGCTTGAAGGGGTCTGCTGTGTCACGGCGCGAAGCTCCCCTCGCTAGAAACCGACGAAGTTTCTGCACGCGCTAAGAGTGCATGTTTATTTCCCCTAAACACTACGATTAGCAACATCTAGGTTTCAAAATTTTAATTAAATTATCGGCTGTTACGTGCCAAAACCACGATCTGATTATCAGGCACGCCGTAGTTAGGGACTTCGGAATAATTTGGACCACCTGGGGTTCTTTACCGTGCACCTACATTTAAGTACACGGGTGTTTTCACATTTCGCCCCCATCGAAATGCGGCCGCCGTGGCCGGGATTCGATCCCGCGCCCTCGTGCTTAGCAACCCAACACCATAGCTACTCAGAAACCACGGCGGGTCGGAACAGATAGGAAATTGAAATGAATCACATGCATCAAAGTTTGCATTGCGAGTATTATGAAGTACAGTTTTAGTTTGTTTTTTCTTGCAATTTATGATATATGACAGTCTTTGTGATGACCTCAATTTCCTGTTTTACGTTTAGGCTACTGACACTGCACAAACTATATTTTTTGTCATAATACAGAATACAGGCACCAGAGTGCGGCTCATAAACACATCGGTATAATGAGGTGTAATTTGTGGATACATTTCTCGCTATGGGTAATAATGGAGCTCCTTTCTCGCAAATATGTGTCTTGGGTCAGAGCGCTTATGCTGAAAGTGGACTGATTTTCCGCGTTTTCCGTGGAGCTACCGAAGTGACTGTGAAAGCCTTTCGCTGTTTAAAGGTGTAAGCCTTTCGATGCCAGGCGCCTGAATTATACACAAAGAACGCGCTCGTCCGGAACCAGAAAAGTCTCAAGCATCATGCAAAAGTCGGGATTACCCTTCTACGGGTTTGTCGCGTCCTTGACAAAAAAAAAAGAAAAACCGGGGAGTGACAAGTCATTTTTAACGACGGGTGGTCGTTCTTATCGTGATCACACATGACGACTTGCGCCAACGTACCGCACTTTGTCGGGAAGCATGTGATGGTTCATTCTTTAGAAAGGGTATTTATTTTTTCCGCAACGTAACTAACCTCATCGGGGCAGATTTAAATATATAAAGGTCACGAGTCAGGCAGTGGTACCCTAGGTGAAATGAACGCCCGAGAAAGATGGACTTGTAGTCGCTTTCTTTTGGAAACGCTGATAACGTTGCAGTTTAAACCACAATTGAACTTCGTACAGAGTATTTTTACCAACAGCTTAACAGAAGGCTATTCAGTCGTGATATCAAACTATAACTTTTTAGCAGAGACACTCTCACATGACTTCAACATATATACAATAAAGGGCTCTGTAATTTCCACCGTGACTTAACCTAGGTACGTTGGCGTACTTCATGTAATCCCGTCAGCCTACTCACATATACCGCATTACTAATCACATCTACCATGGCCTCGGCTACATCCCAAGAAGCAATTGCCTACCTCTTCTCATTGCTAAAGATTCGGTAGGCGTAAGACAGGCCAAAATTAGAATATGAATGCCCTGTATGGAATTAGCATGGAACCTTCAGTGATATAGAACGTATGCATTACACTCGAGTCTGTCCAGAAACGGGCAGTAACATTAATTTACTCTGACTATTCATTTATCATCAGTGTTAATAAACAAAAAGCATGCTGAGCTTCTATCGCTAGGTTTGCGTCGTGAAGTCACCTGACCTTGCACAAGTTCTACAATTCTACGCTCTAATATTCCATCATCAAGAGCTCGGCGCTTGTCATCACGTATAAGCTAAAAAGCAGCCTGGCCTTCAGAACGTATAGTCAGCGTCCAAAGCTTTCGCATGCCTCAAGCTGAAAAAATATTATATTTCTGCGCCTGAGGCACGCATCGTGGCATTCGGATTTACAGCGTATACTAGTCTAGAGTAAACAAAAGTTTTGCATACTTTTACTGGCTGTGGGCGTAGCTGCGTTGAAAATGAACCTATTGGCAGAATCTCGGCCGCATAAACTTTTGACGGTGACGGTGCCATTGAACACTTGTATTTTCTTTATTCTGCACATATTTTTTAATGAATGGCCTTCCAGGCAACGTCATGCAATGCTTACACCTGGTTAATTTTCAGGACAGCCATCTCAGGCATGATGTATTAAGTATAAGAACTGAACTACTATGTAGTGTCATTATTATCACCAATGAGGTGTAATAAATTTGTAAACAAATAAAGGATAATAACATTGCCTATGAAATTTTACTGAAATCTCAGGACTACTTCAAAATTTCGCCTATTCGTCTTGTGTACCTCCCTATGCTTTCTAGGAAACTGAAGGGGCGAAAATAAAGTGTGAAATTGACATCTCCTGTGGCACCATGGCAGAAAAGGAAAGGTTTGGCTTAGTAGGACCATGTCAAAGGTTCAACTGCCATTGTGCTACTCACACACAAGGAACGACACTTTTGTATTTTATTTATAGGCAGTAGACAAAATGATAAATGATGCTCAGTGCACCCTGGCGTGATCATGACAAAACGACCGTACCGATATGGGTCATAAACGATTATAATAAAGGAACATTTCTGCAAACCGTCATGGTCCTTTCTCATGTTTCTTCAGTTATTCAAACACGTTAAATTTAGGGTAGGAGAATATTCGCACATAATTACTAAAGAATTGCACCAGTAATCATATCATGGTGCTATGACCTGATTCAGCAATAGAGTTAGTCAAGAACAGAACAGCAGAATGCTATATGGCAACTTCGGTAATTGTAGCCGAAAACAGTGTCTTCTTGCACAACTTTGTGGGCATAATTCAAAAAGGGTGTGGTCTGTGATTGGAGTCGTTCTCTATTTTTACACGACAGGCTACATTAACACGTCCCAGAGTCTTTTCTCATAATTTCCAATACTCCTCTGCGTAAGTTGTTGTAAAAGGGTAAAAGGATATGAAGACTTTTAGTATTTCTGGAATTTTGTGAAGGTATATGGGAATGGTTCAAATGATAGGACACGTGCGCTGCATATTGAGGGTAGAATGTTTATGTTTCGAGGTACTGGTTTGTACTAAGCAAACAAGCTTGTGCATTAATTCGGATAGCCTTCATTTGCACTGAAGGTCAGGTATACGCAAAAATTCTGCTTTGATATAATGCAAATGCACTCAGTCAAATAGCTTCAACTGCATTCCTTTGTAAAAATACTACGTCTGGGGCTGCAGCCAACTTTTCTACTTCTGTGTCTTTTAATTGCACACACTGGGCGCTATTTATTTTTGTGGCACGTTTCAAGCCGCACAATAGTTGCACAAAACACGCCTTTCCCAAGACGTAGCTGAAAAGGCAGAATATTTCTTAGTAATGTCTTCATAAATATCCACCTTAAGAAAGAAATGTACTTTCAAAACACGTTACCTGGGTTTATTTTGCAAAATAATATATACCTAAAGTGCAAAAGATGATTGGAAACACGTTCGCATGTTCTCTAAACCAGCCAGATATTGTTTTAGGAAGACGTTGGTACAGTAGAAAGAAACTAAACAAGAACCGTAACCAAATGTCCTGCATTTCGGAATATGCCATCGGGTGGAAAACTGCCAAACTAAGCAGCGACAAAGTGATAAGAAGAAGCGCGGCACAGCTGGCTTCGAACCTGCGAACTCACGATCCTGGTTATCAGTGATCTTGATCTGTGGTCGCTCAACACGCTCGGCTACCGCTTCGAAATGCTGCTGTTGGCGAAAACTAGGTTTATATATGTACCACAATAAATTCCGCGACCTTGTTATGAAAACTGCGATTTTGGAACGACTTCTTTGCCATTTCAAGAGCTGCTGCTGCAACTAGCTGAAAGCTGATTCATTGAAGTTGATAAATCATTGAAGTTCATAAATCCCCAGGAATACGTCAGTCAATGCAATAGGTTCATCGCAAATTGCTTTTTACTTGCCAAAAAATCCTCCAAAATTTTGGCTTTTCAATAGACTCCCATAACTGAAACTTCGCCCACAATTTGGAACGAGTTTTCTGCCGTAAGTAATGGTACCACTTGCATGTTATTTCGGGCTAAGCGCCAAGAGCCTATTTCCACGGGAATATTTTAAAACATGGCTTCTATGATTAGTTATTTGGAAAAAAACGACGCTCTCCCGTATAAAACGCGTATGTTTTCAGAGGCGGCCGCTAGAGGCGCTGTTCGGCGATGTCCCAAATTCCTGGTAATGTATAACAATTTTACACGCCTTTAATTTAAAAATCGTTTTCTTTTAGGCTCATGGTAACTACTGTATGCTACATACTGGGGCCGGATTCACAAAAACGTTCTCACGCTAAATCTGTTCGCAGAAGCAGGTGTCAGCCAATATGGTGCAGCACTTACGATCGAAAAGCTTTGTGAATTCCGCCGCTGGTGCTTTGTTACTCTGTTTTAGATCTTGTTTGGGTTGGGCATCACTTCTTATAATGTTACCTTGAAAAAAGTTTTAATGCGTGTATACATGCTCCCCGCTATAATCCTCCTCGAGCGAATATGGGACTGTGTGATAAATAAATGAAAGGCTGTTCCACTGACTGAATCGTCCTGGTTCTGTTTTCAAGAAGGCTTAAATGTGCGTGTGATGAGGCAAAATTTAGTCACGGTGTTACGCAGGGTCATAACCAAAGTGGGCCATGCATCAATAAAACATATACATACCAAATATACACAGGCAAATATACACAGGCTTCAAGCGGTGAGTTGTATGAACAATGCTGAAAATGTGTTCCTATAATAAAGTTTTACCGCATGGCCTGCATATTGGTTCTTGGTTCACTAAAGTCATGTTATTCTATTGATGGTCTAGTCGTATGCACGCCGTCATATGCAACAGTTGTCGCCTTGCGTCACCCTTGAAACACCTGTTAACAATAATATTGTCGAACTTAGTGTATCCTAGTGGTTTTTCCCACATTCCTTTGGTGCGAGATATCATTTTGTAGTTGGATTCATGATCTGTCTCGTTAGCGAATTTATTGTAAGGATAAGACTATGCCGCGTGCAGTTGGGCCTTTTCTCTGTGCTCTATTATGTCTGACTAGCGGCATTTTCAAGCTTAGTACATTAAATAAAAGAAGCAAAACAATGCAGCACTTACACCATAGAACATTCATTTGAAGAGCACAAATTTTTCATGTACCAAGAAAATGACAATATAAGGGTGTGTAAATGGTGTCATGCCACCCAAAAAGCGTTTAGCATTTAACGAGAGTGCAGCAGTCAGCTGCTCAATATCGTATTTGACCGCTTTTTTCCCCAAATCTCTACACAACGCCGCCACACACGTCGCACTGCGGTAGAAGACGAATACTGTCGAAAATGTTAACTTCCTATTGAGAATGCTTATTGTAACCAGAAAAAAAAATTCTGCCGACTTTTTTCTAGGGCAGTATGGGCTTGAAAGAAAGCAAGTGCTAAGATCCAAAGACAAAGAGTTGATAGACTATCACTATCCGCTTTCAAAAGCACAAAGCCAATTTGTCTTGTTTGTGGTAAGGTTATGACTGTTATTTGACCGACTAGGGGGGTTGGACGTTTCTTTGGCAAGAAAATAAAAGTAGTAGCCCTGGCATTGTCCGATAAATGACCATACTCTGACAGTCCACGTCTCGGCCGCACGAGAATGGAGCCACGTGTGCAGCTTTCAATAAAAAACGACTACAGTGCAAAAGCTTGTAATACTTGCCTTCGCGCACTACCGTTAAATGTCGCACGTTTAATAAAAGGAAAAGAAAGATGAAGTAGCACTGTGCTTTTTGATCACCTCGGAAGGGGACTACTTCCAAGAACGCCGAACGCAGATGACTCTACCTACTGCAAAAATGTTTAGGTGTTTTCGTCGAACGAGACAGTGACCTTATGTTAATGTATTGAGACGCTGCCCAAAACAAACAGGAAGAAAACAACAAGAGACGGGAAAGAGCGCACACTACCTAATACCACCATTTTTCGGCACTTGTACTTTGGATTCACTTTTAAAGCAACGGCTTGCGCGAGAGAATATATCCATTTTTCCAACAAGGAATCGACCCACCACCCGAAATTCTCTTTCTGCGTGCTGATATGCGCCATCCAATAGAAAACCGGATTTACAACATGTCTATGCCACCGTATCCGCAGTGGCAGACACCAAGCTCCTTTTTGTAAACGACACGCTGTGCCCCATTTGCTCGAAAAAAATTATCGGCACTCAGTCGCAAGAAGACAGAACTGCGCCTGTATTCGAAACTTGTATGTGTATTGCGCCTGGCTTGAGCGTAATAAGTAATAATAATATTAACTACAATAATATTAACAATAAGGTCAATTTCGCCCGACAGGCGAATCACTCATTGCGACAGAAATTTATTAGACAGCTGTGCAAACTAAGGTTAGCGTTTTATCAGCTGCATAAACGGCTGTAAACATTCGCTTACTAACTAAATTAACCTGCACGTTGTCACGCGCGCACAATCACAAACGAGCACATCTCTCTCGATAAGCGCGGACACTCACTGTCAAAACGATGGCGTAGGGGAGAGTGGCAGCAACAGCGAGCGAATTGTCCATCGTGCTACTTCTAGCTGCAACGCTAACTAATTGCGCCGAGAATACACCGCACACGAAGGCATCAGGGGCACTTTAACGAAAAGCTATTCCAAACTGCTTCTATTCTATTTTTGCAATCAGGCCTCCATGATTGCCCAACTTCACTTGTCTTTCACGCAACGTAAAGGAAAAATATTAGCGTAGCTTGCACGGGAGGCGCAATGCTACAGAGAAAGCAGAGCTGATGGGCACCTAGCTTGGCCTGACTTTTGGGCTAGGCTAAGCACTACCAATTCATCCCCAGCATTTTCCGGAATTTATTGATCATTTATCGATTATCGATTAGTTGCTGGTTGACTATCGATTGTCTATTGATGAGAGACTAAGCTTAAGTAGTCCCAACCATGCTTAGCTAGACTTATCCAGGCTCAGCTTCGCCAGTTCACAGAGCTATGTGTCATTGCGCTTGGACCCTTTCTGCACTACCGCCAGGATCGGCCCACAATTTCTGTCCGCAGGTTACGGACTAACGCTCGGCTTAAACAGCTCCGCTGTTAAAAAACCGCGAGAGCTACTCACTCTTATATGACGTGTGCACACTAATTATGCATGTGAGACCGAACAACAGAAAAATATTATTTTTCGATTCTATGCCTTTTTACCATCAGCCATCCGCAATTGGTCAAAAGTTTTCGGGCTGCGTCCACTTCGCCTGTCTGTCACCTGACGTCCAAAAACCGTGAAAAATCACTGCGTTAAGGTGGCTTGTACGCATTAAAGATGCATTATTACGCCGATCAAAACTTAATTTTTTTTAATAGCCGGACACTGCGCCGTTCCGACATCAATAGAAGGTGGGTACCCGCCGATCGCTCTGGCACTGGCTAGTCGGAGCTGCCGTGGAGAATGAATTTATTTGCCTATATTAAAAATTTTGCGTGACATTATATGGTTGTCGAGTCCTTTCAGCACGAAAACGACATCGTTATGTCAAATTTTCTTCACTGAAGATTCGTTTTAGCTGCATTGTTAGGTTTCCGTTGCACGCCGACGTGATTTTATAGCAGACACCGAAAGCTAAGTAAGAAGAAGCAGGGCAAACGCAGACGCCGGCAACACCCTGCTCATCAGGTTATCTACTTTCACTGCGCTAGCCCGGCCCCACGTTACCCCCTCCACTTCTGCGTGCTCATCGCCCTTGGTCAGCCAATCAGGTAAGAAATATATGTTAAGTTAGGCAATGCTATTCCTTTTGAAAGCAAACAACATGTGACCTCCTATAAAATAGGAGAGCGTTTCAATAGCCTTCTCAAACAACGCTGCGAGTCACCGCCCGATGCTTGCGTTGGCGGTTACGTAAATTGGACATCAGGTGATTAGAAGGAAAACAGATTGGAATAGTTTTACGTTATAGGGTCCCAGTCATCGGCCCGCCTAGACTTTGTACCCAGTGCAGATGGTTTTCTAGATCGGGGCCGCGCGGCCGCGCTCAGCCGCGTTATACGTAGCCGCCACGGGAGTAAAACGTCCCCCACTTTCCCTGCGGCCTTGTGCGCGATGGAAGACGGAGCGCTTTTTCCCCGCCTTCCTCCCTTGCGCACGCGAGACTGAGCAACCATTCTTTGCTCACCCTCTCACGCTTTCACTTTACCCATACCATACGGCGCGCAGCCACAATGTTATCGCACTTGGACATTATACGAAACATCACGTCGACGACGACGGCGGAAATGTGCCTGGAGTGCCCATATATTTGCAATCGCAATAAAATTATGTGGATCCGACTCAGTGTGGTAAGCAGAGTAAGCGAAGCTTTCTCTGCTGTTTGCTTTGACTGACGATGGCACACGGTGATCTTAACAGTGAATGTTTAATTTCTTCAGCATTTAGTGCAACCCGAGAGTGGTGAGTTGATGTTCTGCGTGCACCTGTTTGTCCGTGTAATACACACAATACACAGCGAGACGTGCTTGCTTGCGGCATTGTTGTGCGCCGTTTTTCATATCCTTCGAGATTGAGCCACCAGGCTTCTAAGGTGAATCTGGCACGCTTCCACTCGCACCGGCAACATACGACATCCGGCCGCGATGTTATCGCAGTCGGACTTCACATGGAACATCGCGGCGACAGCGAAGGCGACGCGGATGACGTCGGCGTAAATGCGCCTGGAGTGTACATATAACTGTTTTCACAATAATAAAAAAAAAGTTGTGTACGAGAAATACCGCTGCCATAAACTAGAAGCTTGTTTCCCCACAGTACGACTGAGTTTGTGGAGAAACAAACGCATTGTATGTTTCCTTCGTATTTCCAAGCGATTTGGTGCGACTGCATTTAAAAGCCCGGAATCAGGTTTGTCATGTCCGAACGATCGTCAGACCAGTGTTTTGCTGCGCTACGAGGACATTGTAAGAGTCACCTTGCGAGAGGAAATATTCCCGACAAAGCGGGGCTCCGAGAAGTATTCTCAAGAGATTACCAATTTGCTCAGCTAAGCAATCGTGTGGCTCACAGCAGGCCCTTCAGCGGTTGCGGCTCCACTTTCTCAAACCTTCACAACCTTACCTTCGCGTATAACGTGCGAGATTTGCGTACACTTAACAGGCACGCAAGATTTTAGTTATACTTCCGAACTGAAAAACGAAATCACGCAGAACCTCCTCTTGGAGTTGCCTAAGTATGCAGAAGCATTGGGCCGCTTGCCAATCCCCACGCTGCCCGGTGTCATCATCAATGTTATGAAACTTGATTCGACCAGCGTAAACCCTTATAAACCCTCATCGGTCGTTATCAACCTTATCGAACACGATCCGACCCTTACGAACTATTATCGGTCCTTATCAACCTGGATGTCCAGCTAAGCTGTTACAAAACCACCACTACAATTGCTGAGGGAGCATGCAATGTTTATTCATGGTTCGGATGCTTGTTTTGCACTTGTTCTTTATTGAAACGTGTGCTGTTCTGTGCATTGTATGGGTGATCTGAATTAATGTATGCGCTGTTCACTTCACTTCGCTGAGCGCTTGTAGCCTCTGCCTTACGTGGTTATGAGCCATTGCATTCGTCTTACGTGACGGACGGACAAATTTCTCATTTGGTAGGCATAGAAATGCTCATGCATTTAAAACTAAAACGGGATGGTTTATTAAACGAGACGAAGCTGCTGATTTTCGCTGTAACACGGGGACTATCTTTTCCTCTTTATTTCGTTCCGTCACGCGCACTATAGATCATGAGTTTTTACTTTCAATTTGTTTTTACACTGATAATATTCAAACCTTCGCATTGTCGGCACATTGCACTAAACACACTTAACACACGTAACAAATTAAGTAAACACCTAACAAGTAACACCTAAACACACGTAACAAGTGCTCTATTTGGCGATGTCTTTTTGTGTCAAAAATTTGCCTAATACTAAATCTGTCTAAGCACCTTATCTTTCTAAATACCAAATGAAACACTTTACCATGCACCGAAACTTGAGAAAAAGGGGGGCGCGCAACCAGGCTTCGCGCTTGGATGGCACTCCATAAAGCCATTTGGCCCGCTCCTTCTTGCAGAATCTAATACCATCATCTTTTCTTATACGTCATGGCGCAAATATGCATCACAGCTGCACATTCGTGTCCATTTTTGACATGGTCCGCAAGCTCTTTACCATCAATTCCACGGCAAACGAATCTTTTGCCCCTGTAGAGATGCTTTGCCGCATAGTAGCCAAACAAAAGCGCCCCAGGAAAAAAATTCAGCCAGCGGATTAAAACCAAACTGGACCTACATATATAGAGAGACCTAAAGTATGTGCCACTAGAGTGCAATTAGCGGATGAGTTTTTACTGTTCTGCAAACTACATTTTAAAAATCACCCCATGCATTTTCAATGGGTCTACAAAAGTGTCCCAGGAAAAAAATCCAGCCAGTGGAATTAGACTACACTCGACATATACCATGAGAACGTTGTCGGGATTTAGTGCCTAAAGTGCAAATCGCGAAAAACGAGCCATTGCTCAGTAATCGATTTTTAAAAAATGCTTCCCATAGAGTTACGCCAACCGCATCGCCCCAGGGTCGGCTTCGCCGCAGTAGTCGATGTCCCAGATTGCTGGACTTGGAAGAGCGAGGTTGAATAGCGTCGGGGTGAGAGCACCGCCTTGAGGAACGTCTCTGCTGGTATAGTGTCGCGTAGTCGGGTCATCGTCAGTTAACACAAAGAATGATCTTGCAGATAGGTAACTTGCAATCCACAAAAAGACTCGGCCACCTAGGCCAACCGTCGCAAGAGCATCGAGAATGGCCTCATGTAAAACGTTATCCTATGCGCCTTTCACATCCAAGAATAAAGCTGCAGATATACGCTTACGGGACCTTTCGTGCTGAACATACGAAACGAGATCAACTACATTGTCGATGGAAGAGCGGTCACGTCGGAAACCAGCCATGGAATTCGGATAAATATTGTAGTGTTCAAGGTGCCATTCCAGGCGGCCAAGGAGCATCCGTTCCATTATCTTTTCTACACAGCTGGCCAGCGCTATTGGGCGGTAAGAGGTGAGCTCGAGTTGGGATTTGCCCTGCTTCAAGAGTGGCACCCGGCGGCTTACTTTCCATTCGTCAGGAACGTTTCCTTCCTGCCATGAGGAGTTTTGTAAAGGCTCAACAATTCTCTCCGTGCGGATTCTTCAAGATATATAGCACAAGGCTCGGTATGATATACCATCTGGACCCGGAGATGAAGAGTGCCTGCAGAGAGGTAGTGCCGCCTCGAGCTCCTCCATTGTAATCACGGAAATGGGCGACGTCACCTCGGGCTGGAGGATCTAGACGAGTCGCTTGGTTGGCGATCCTCGCACAAAAGTCTTCTGCGACATTGATGTCTTGCCGCCCTTGGAAGAGCGCGAGCCCCTTGAATGGAAAACGCTGTTCCGGAAGGCAACGCAGACCTTGCACCGTTTTCCAAATGTGAGACAGTGGCTTGCGGGGGTCTAGTGTCTGGCAAAACGTTGCCCAACGTTCTGATGCTAATCTATCCATGCGACGTTGAATCTTCTTTTGCATCCTCCTGGCCACCCTAAGGTCATGGATTGATTTTGTACGCCGATATCGACGTTCCGCCCGGAGACGAAGTGCTCGTAGTCGCTCTAATTCTATGGACCCAAGTGTTAACTATATACATCTGCGGCTGCTTCAATGATTTAGCTACATTTTACGCTAAATTGAATTTTTCCGGGCTGCTTTTAATGAATTTCGTAATAGCGTGGATGGGGGCGAAATGCAAAAACGCCCGTGTTCCCTTCATTGGGGGCACGTTAAAGATCCCCTGGCGGTCAAAATTAATCCGGAGTCCCCCACTACGGCGTGCCTCATAATCAAATCATGGTTTTGGCGCGTAAAACCCAAGAATTCAATTTAATTCAATTCTAATAGCTTTGCTCCGTCTCTGCTCCGACTCGCTCTAATTCTCTGCTCCGTCGAGGCGCACACGTGACGTGACGTCGCAGCCAATGGGAATCTAGGTGCCGTTTCGCTGGTACAGACGCCGGCTCAATGGGCCATTTGATGCTTTTGAATCAAAATTGAGACGTTGCTAATAATCGATGAATGCAATTTTAGGTGTACGGCCTCTCACCGTTCTCCTGAGAAAAATAAGTCTTGCTTTCTTATTGATCGATAACAGGTTTTAGCAACGCCTTTTATGACGCATGCTTTATCGTCTTACGAGAAAGTACCTGTGGTGCTTGAGCCGATGAAAAAGGTTTTTCGCATTAAATATTTCATTAACTGCCTTTCGCGTTATAATGAGCTGCCAAAATAAAAAAAAAGAAATCGCTGATGATTGCGCGCCAAGTTTGAGACAGTTGGCATGGAATTGTTGGCAAGTTGTGAAGACAAGTTATATGTTGTTCATTTGCTACAACTATTTAGTAAATGTTACGAAGCAAGATAGCGTAAATTTCTGGTAGTCTTTCATAAAAAATGTTGCTTTTCTTTGCAAAAATGGCGTATTTAGAAAATTGCGATTGAAAGTTTCAGTTCCAGACAAGTTAGCCCTAAGCGCTGCTGTTCGACAACGTTCAGCATTGGATTATCCATAACATTGAGTGGAACATAGGCCATCCTATCGGTCAGGTCTGCCGGGAAGGGTCCTAGCACGATACACCGCGTACTGACAATGACGCCCGCGTTATCACGCACGCCAATATCTTGGCGTGCGTCCATGCCTTTGTGTCCATGCCTTACACCTGCAGGCCGCCCCACCCGATGACCTGTGCCAGAACGTGTGACTGCTCCTGGTGCGCCGAGCCAGCCACATCCGGGAAACGATGACACCAGTCGCCGCTTCACCACCAGGGTGCACCACTTCCAAAGGGACTCGGACTGGACTTGTTGTTGTTTATTAACTGTGACGCTACGATAAGCAAAAAGTCTAGTTCGAGTCGTCCTCGTTTGTGTAAGTGGCGGTTCCCGGTGGTGAAGTGGCAATAGGTGCCATCGTGCCCTGGATGTGGCGGGCTCGGTGCACCGGGAGTCGTCAGTGAATGAACTTTGCTTCCTCCTCCTCGTCTCCTTAAAACTCTTTCTTCATTTGCTTTCGTCTTCCCCCGTTTTGCTTTTTGCGCTCTTTGGCCAGAAATGGCCCTTGCGCCATAAAAACCCAATCATCCCCTTTTTCTCACTTTCGGCAAGGCCTAAAGTCCTGGCCGTTCTGTCGCTGTCCGTCCTCCTCATGGTGGTGGTTGTGGTGATGATGATTGCTATAGGCACCCCGTTTGATACGGGGCGGCAACAAATAGTCACCTAGCTTGCTTGAGTTAATCAGGTTTTCCTACATCTATTGCAGTCAGGCATTTTGCATATCTCTCCTTGATATTCTCTCTCTATTCATTATAACCTTTATCGCTATATTACAGAGTTACCTAGGCCCGTAGTGACCCCGGCTGTATTGATCTCTTCCCTGCTATTTTTCCGCCAATACGCTTAACGCCTCTTGCTTATCTCGAACTATGGCAAGTTAATGCCTTTCATTCGCTTTCTGTCCCAGCGCTTCTGGAAGGTGAACATTCCATATGGTTCTCGCCGGGTGAATATCTTGGTACTCCTTTATGATGTGGTGAGTCGTCTGCAGACTTTTGCTGCAGCAGACACATGCCTAATCCTATTGCGAATATTTGCTCCAGTATATATTTTTTTCTCAGGCGGCCAGCTGGGACTTCAAATAGCAAGGCACAGCCCTTTGCGTTACCGTACAGGTTTTCTCTCCTCATTTCTGCATGAATATTTTTGTTTCTATTGCTTGCATCGAGTTGACCATCTCCGTTTTTCTCACTTTTTTCTTGATGACTCCAGGTTGTCTATTTGCACTTTCAATTACCCTTTACTTGGTTTCCAACTTTCTTGACCTCTTCCTCCATTCCGTGTCTACGCGTTTGAGGTACAGATACTTGTGCACTTTAGCCGCCCATTTCTTTTCATAAATGTTCCGGAGTATTTCTTTAAAATTTTGCTTTGTGCTTCTATTACTTCAGAAGAAGCCCAACTAATGTTACCCGGCACTGCCTCATTCGGGGTTTGACCGTTGGCTCCCAAAGCCAATCGGATTAGCGACCTTTGGGTAACTTCCGACCTCGACAAGATCTCTGATTTCAAGCACAATATATCAGGCAACAGCTTTTGTGAGACCTGTTGCATAAAGGTTTGCATGCTATTAATGCTTCCAGCATTATAATAACTGGGCCTATCATACGTTGCTTATGCCAGAACAGCGGATGCTCCAAGTAATGCGGTTTTCTAGAACCTACACACAGTTAAGTTGTTCAAAGCTGCTTTGGGTGGCCTAAGCACACCAATAGACCCACTTTAAGGAAGCTCAGGAGCGGGAAGACATTGTAAATAAGTTGTGCTGCTAATTTTGCTTTTAATTCAAAACAAAATTTCTAATACCGCTTACTCCGCGGCTAACTAGCGCAATTCGGCGTTACGAAGGGGGGAGGTGCTGGTTTGGCGCCATATTTACATATCTTCTGACACGCATCTGAGCTCGCCATTTCATAGAAATGTTTATTGAGAATGCTACCGGTATTTTTGGTGTTAAAAATTATTCCAAAATCAACGTGTAACATTTTTGGTGGACTTTGCTCTACATCCCACCTTAAGCGTATGCAGCACTATATGATGTATTGAATAATATATTAACAGAACATTGAATCGCAGATGAACAAACAGCACAGAAACGAATTAACGATGGCTGCAATACACCAGCAACGCGTATACAAGGCCGTGGTCACTTCGCCAGACAACAACATTGGTGACAATCCCGCTGTATATAGCCGAGCCCTGCGAGACATCGATCGGTCCATGACTGTCTGTGTATTTTGCAGAAACACAAAGTCCCGCATTTTAAATATCTGGTTGCCTCCCCTTGTGCGTGTTGTGAAGCAGCTCAATAATATCCATTCAGCAGAGTAGAGAAGCGTAAATAAGGCAAAATCAATGTATCGAGGCTTGTTTTCCTTGTCTCAGGTGCAAGAACATGCCAGAATCCATCAAGAGGAACACGGGCCGCAAAGACACCGTTCAGAACCCCTCGACCATCGCAAGGATGTGGCAAGCGCATGCCTGCCAACTCTCCCAATTTGTCCGGAAGACTCCGAATTCCGACCAATCCTCCCGATTGTACAGACACGGTCATAAATACCCAGAAAAAAGTGCCCCAACTCTACCACGAAAACAACAAATAAAAATAATTGACAAAAAAAAAGAAACCGTTTTATGCAGCACCAGTCGCATCGCAATTGCCATTATGCTCTAGGTAGCTTGCGGAAGTCAGATATAAATACAAGCGATTTGTACGTAGGCAGAGTAGGCCTAAATTATTTCGCTTCAGATTGAGACATGCCTTGAGGAAGGCGCGTGAGGCAAAGGTCTACTATGCGTTGCATAATGGCCGGTTTCCTTAAGTCAGCGTCGCTGCTATATAACCATGAAGCATAGGAAAAGCATATTACGGTGAAACATATTAGGAGCGGAAATGGGCCACTGTCACTGGATATTGTACGTGTTCATTAATTACGCATACGCGCACGGGCCGCCTCCGGTCAGTACGACCACGAGATGTGTAATAACGGCAGCCATTCAGAGCTCGTTTCTTTTTTTTTATTTACAGATACTGTCGGTCCACATCAGGACCAAGACAGGAGTGGTAACAATACATCCACATACAGCAAGCAAGTTCTGACGTTGCTGTGGCCCAAAAACAAAACAAAAAGAAAATTAGTTCTTTTTATTTACTTCTGTCGCATATTGTCGGATTGCACAGAGCTCCGAATGGTGGCCCCCTCCTCCAGCACCTTCGACAACACCGTTAAAAGGAGGGCGGCGACTCTCTGAAACGTTAAGCAAGGACGCGCCCCCGTACGTTGCCTGTGAGCCCTGGCCAAGCCCGAAACAAGTCGAAGTGCGCGTGGATATCCCAGACATCGGCACGAAACGAAGAACGCCACAATGCGCTTTGGAGCAGCTCCACCTTCGAGCCATCGTGCACGAAGAACTTCAGGACCACCTGCAAGTCTACACTGACGGCTCGGTGATGCAAGACGGCAGCTCCCTGTGCGCGGAAGCCGCCTTTGCTACGCTTCAGCGAGGCAATGAGCGACTCACCAGGGGTCGACGACAAAAGCTGAATTTTGGGACCTGAGACTCGTCCTTCTCCTGGAGGTGACGCCAAAGAGTCGCGGTGCGGTGTGACTCGCGCGTGGTGCTCAGCCGCATCCAGGGGAAAGGCCGCGGCTCCCCTCTATATCGCACGAGATACGCAGCGAACTCGCTGTGCTTGCGCAGAGGGTGGTCAGCATCCTTTTCCAGTGAGTCCCAAGCGCGGAGAAAATCTTCCCGATGTCACCGCGCGTAATGTTTCGCGGCAGCAACGAGCGGGGTTGCTGCGGTTGCGTGTCGGGTACGTGTGTACGCAAGCGCGCACGCAACGCCTATAGGCCTCATCGCTACGGACACTTCAGACTGTGGTGCAGTCAGCTTGAGGCACCGCAGGAGGAACTATTGAGCTGCTACGGCTAGCATGGGCTGCCGGCCGGCAGCGCCAAGGCGCTCCTGTGACCACGGGGCACATCTCTTGCGCGGGAGCTGAGCTCATAAAATACTCGGCGACTACCTAGAGAAGTATGGCCTCGCCTCCTGGCTGCTTTACATGAACGGAGCAGTGCCGCTGTGCGGGGCCGGATTAACAAATGCTCCGCTGAAGTGACAGCACAAGCCAACCTATGGTTTTACATGTTGACATAGTTGCTTTTATTTATTTATTTACTTTTACCTCATTGTACATTGGTCTTGCTGCACACTCAGTACTGTCAACCAGTATGCATCGGGGAGGAGGCGGTGATAGGAAGGCGCCCCGTCCCTCCTCCTCGAGAGTGGGTACAGGCAGTGGCGTACTAAGTATTTCTCGTGTGTGTGTGGGGGGGGGGGGGGGGGGGGGGCAAACCGCGAAACAATCTGATCTCTCTCTCTCTCTCTCTCTCTCTCTATATATATATATATATATATATATATATATATATATATATATATATATATATATATTGTGATGGCCAAGGCCAGTTCGCCGTGCAGCTAATTATGCTCTCCATACAAAGATGCGAAGTACAGCTGCACGTAATCACGGTTTCACCGGTAGTGGGGTTCACAATGACAATAAGTGAGCAAGCCTGGCCATGCGTCTGTCAGCTCTTTTTTATATATAGCAGACATATGCTTGTTTATCAATTACACAGGGTGAACAATGGGACCGGAAAAATTATCTGAATTAACATTCATTTCTTCCAACTATATAAAATATCAAGGTGACGCAGGGGCAAAAGGCAATGAGTGCCTCACAGAGGTCCCGGATCCCGCCCAGTAGCAGCAGTGCAGCGCACATAAAAAAATAAACGAACATTTGCTAATAGACAATTTTAGTAACTAAACAGAGAATTGTACTGTTTAACTCTAGAGTACAAATGTATCACTAGTTTAAGTAGTAGTATTGTCGAGGTTATACTCAACGAAGTGCAATCAACAAAAATTACTTGCAATATTCACAAGAAAAAAAGAAAACAAATGTTCGCGACCTTGGAGAAGTACAACCCGACTTCCAGCGAAGCTCTGTCTTTTGAACAGTTGCAATGAAACTTTTCGTTTCTTGTAATTATATTGCATGCATTATATCGTTGCCCGTATATGGCTGTTCCGTTTGAAACCTTGCCCGCATGTAATGCTTTGGAGCACAGCTTGTTGGGAATTTTTAAAAAAGCCAGTAGTTCATCAACACGCATGTTACTTCGCCATAGCATTTGCCATGGTGTCCTCCCTCCCTCTCTTCCCGACGCTCCCCCCCCCCCCCCCCCACTCAATTTCTGCTAGATTTGATATCAGTTGAGTTCACAGTTTTGCCAGGCCAACGATATAAATATTCTTTGTTCGCAAAACACATTCATAAGGTTCCGGATCGCTTGCATGCGTAATTTACTGCAAATGTCATAATTTTAGTCCCCAGTCTTTGAAGTTAACCTGCATATTGTCCATAACGCGTCCTTTATGTTCGCCAGATAGAAACAAAATGGCTTGTTTAGTTCACCGAGAACATTGCTTAAACTAAGTCGGAACGGAACGTGTTATGACGCCTGAAGATAGGGAAAGAAAAACGACGGCTCAGTAATTGTTTGCAACGCTTCTAATTTGACCAGGAACGCCAAAATTTTCTCCCACATTGCAGTTACACCGCCCCCCCCCCCCCCCTCCATTTTCATCAAAATATAAACTTGTTGTAGCCTACAGATATGTCGGGACACTGGGAGGCGTAGCTGATAGCTGCCATATCACACGCTCTAACACTTGAATAAGAATATTTTTACAAAGGCTATGTTTGCAATCAAACCGCATTTAACGTTGCACAGAGAGTTTCCATAGCGTGCCACCAATTTTCACTAAGTTTGGCCTTCGTGCATTTTATAGTTCTGACAGGGCAGCGGACTCAATCCTTACCCGCTCTTTAGACACGCTCGTAACACTCTAGAGCGCTTGTATACGTATTTATCACGAAATCCCCAATTGCCCATCTACTTTGAACTTCACCTACACGCCACCATTAACCTGTCCTTACAGTCACTAAACATAACGAAGCCGCCTTCTTCAGTTCATTTAGGACACCAGGCAAACATAATGTATCACGCATGAAAAAGTAAAAAGAAGAAAGATGGGGGCTCAATAATTATTCTTAACGCTTCGAAACAAGCCAGAAATTATAAAACCAGGCGACACATTGCACTTAAATACTACTAATTCCTTCAAAGTATGAAATATCTGAAACGCAGAGTTACCTTGGGACATCTTGAAACCTAGCTTATAGTAGCAGCGTGATACTTTCGAACATTTCCTTACAATTTTTTTCAAAGCTGTATTTGATAAACACGAATTTAACATCGCGCATAAACTTTGCGTATTCTTCCCCCAATATATTGTTACGAAGGTGTGGGTGTTGCCGCCACAATATGTTCCCAAAAGTTGACCTCAATTGTAGTTGTAAATATGCCAATGCAGCCATCTAAATTTTACACCGCTCGCTGAGCAGACAAATAACGCTATGGACCCCGTGTATACGTATTCTATTAGAAAATACGCATTCAACCAACCCATTTGGAACATTGCCTACACAATACCCATACCATGCCTCTAATGTTCCGCAGATATAAACAACATGCCTTGTTTAGCTCACCGAGAACACCGAGAAACAAACTACGAATCTCGTATGATGCGCGGAAACACGTGGAAAAACGAAAGGCTAGTATATTATCTGCAACAATTGTATTTCAAGCAGGAAACTGAAAGTTTCTCAACGCATTGTGCTTACACTTCTGTATACTTTCACAGAATTTCAACCGTATCCCCTGCTGTTGTTTTAGAAGCCTGGGAAACGTTCCTATTAGTGGCAGTATGACAACCTGGAACGCTTCAATGAGTAACTTTCTACAAAGGATGTAATGAACCTACACAGAATTAACATTTATCGCTCGTCACTCAGAACATTGCTTCGCACTTAGAATAAATAAGTACACCGCGCCCAGCATAATTTACCGAGGATGCCGGAAGAAAAAAAAAATAAATGCCGTTTATAACTTATAAAAATTGGGTGAAATCGACTGTTCAGTAATTGTTTTCAGGGCATGTAAGCAACCTACACAGAACAAATTTTCAGTACAGGTCAGCGAAAGTGGCCCTCATTTCTTCAAAATATTAAATATCTGCTGTTTTTCCTCCTGCCGGGAAACACGTAATAGTGTAGCTTTCATTTAGAAACAGCCTGAAAATGAAATCGACGAAGTCGGAAGTGACACATGCCCTAATAAAAAATTCAAGTTACTTGTATTGAAATGGCTCTGCACGCTCGACCAAGGTCATTTTCACGAAAATATCTACGATAAGTCGTGATTACACAACTATATTCGACAGTTACACCTGTAAGAGGTTGCATTAGATTTTTGATGGTGATAACATACTCAGACTGCAAAGCTATGTAGAATATCTCTGGACAGAGATTAAGCAGTTCCATCATTTTATAATCCAACGATTTCATGCTGTAAGCACACCAGTTGTTGGGCGCGGCTGATTGTAATATTTGATCCGGACCGCCCCCTCGCCCGCAGGTAAATATAGCAAGCTGATTGAGTTTTCAAATGCGGATATAGTGGTCCCAAAAAACTGGGTATCATGTAAGTAGCGCGAGCTGACATTTGTTAGGGTGGACCTGGCCAGCGCCAAACCATCTCCACAATGCGAGCGTGTATGACAAATCCCGCGCGTCGTCCGCTACAGCGCGTTCCCGAGAATGTACAAAAGACAATACTCGCTGCCCAAGCATGATATACGTCGTAAAGAAAAGCATTACTTACGTGGCCACTCTATTAAGGGAAAAAATTTAGCTTCAGCTGTAGTTGGACATTCCAGCATGCAGCCGAAAGTGCCCGCCTACCGAAGTGGGGGGGGGCAAATGACATACTTTGCCCCCCCCCCCCTGCTTTTGACAGTGGGGGGGCAAGTGCCCCCCCCCCCCCCCCCTTCCCTGTAGATACGCCTATGGGTACAGGCACTTTTTATTTGCCGTCATGCACTTGCATGTGCGAGCTAACACCGTGGCGATCCATTTAAAGACGGTTGTAATAATATCAGCAGCAAAACGCCGTTATCAAAATGTCAAACGCAGCAAGAAGCGAGCATATGAATGGGATGATAGATACAAATTCATGTGCTTCTTGTCAGTCAGGAAGGTGTAAAAAATTGCCTACCTGGGGTAAACAATACACGAGCAGTGGCGTCTTTGTTGGCGTCCTCTTTTTCCTTTTGTGCCGTTTAATCAGAAAGTCAAACACCGGTTTGATGCGAAACTAGGCGCGAGTACGTGAACGAGACAGATCTGGACCTTCCTTTGCGACTGACTCTGTGAATGACTGGCTCTTTATTATTTTTTTCTCGCTCCTTCTTGTCTATTCTTCCCCTTTCCCTCTCCCCAAGCGTAGGGTAGCCAGCCGGGCACGACCTTGGTTAACCTCCCTACCGTTCGCTTCTCGTTTCTCTTTCTATCTCTCTTGGTCGCCAGTCGTGTTTGTCACGCTACCTTTTTGACTCGCCAGTGTCAATATAGCTGTAGTCGTTTGAAGAGTTTTCTGTGGCATTCAAAAGCACGTAAATTGTTTTGTTTTACAGTGTATACGTATAAAGAAATTATTCATTCAGCCTCCTTGCGGTGGGGAAAGAGGCAAAAACATGTAAAGAAACGACATGTCTGGTCGTTTATCGCATGTTTTTGCGCAAGAAGTATGGAACAACTAGCTCAGCGACAAGTAGTAATACGTTATGCACTCGTATTATAATTCAGTACTCGGGTCTTTGCACTTCTGCATCGACCTGGTCAAGCATTGCCCGCTTGCGTATCACAGGCCTACTTGTCGAGGAGAATTTGAGGAATTAACCTGGGGACAACAGTTTTGACCGGCCAGGCCTCGGTAGAAACTTTAGTTACAGCTGTATTTCGTATGTCTATATTTCGACGGAGGCGAAGTGTAAAAACCTCTCGTCTCTCGCATACTTTGATTTAGGTGCACGTTAAACAACCTTAGGAGGTCAAAATTATTCCGGAGACCTCCTCTATACGGTGTCTTTCATAGCTCCGGTGTTGTTTCTGGAAGTTAAATTCACGGATGAATCAATCAATAACGTTTTCTCCCCCGACCGATATCTCCATAAGTTCACTGCCCGCAATACGACAGCGTTTCACAGAAAAGCACGCTTGCCGGGTAATGTTGTCGGGGCGAGATGGTGCAAAATGCGTTCTGCAAGCGACATTTTCCTATTGTAGCGGGTTCATTTTAAGCTGTACATGGTTGCATAACAACAAACAAATTCACATATTGCTAAGAGGTCTTCTTCAGGTTTAACTCTCTCGCAATTCCAGAGCATGGCAGCACGCATCATAGTACGCAGCGTTCGCAGAAATCAAGCTCGTAAATCTCAAACTCTATATTTCCTGCATGAAGACACGTTTTCTGTTTCAGTGGAAATTTATTAACACTGATTGTGACAAAGCGTATGACAGTTAATGAATCCCTTGACTCCTCAGACAGAGGCACATCTCGCCCGCAATGTGTATTTCTTGCACACATTGCTGGAAAACCTGATATATTTAATCGGCTGAGCGCGCCGAACGCTGGCAGCGAGGCATACTCATTTAACGGTTTGTACACGTTATTGCAAAACCTATTATACGAAACATCACTAGGTTCACCGTTTCAGCGGTGACAATGATGTGTTATGTTTTATTTGCGACTTAGCCTCGACTGCGATGAAGGACACGAACCTGGCGAAAGTTGACAACTGTTTATTGACATATGGAGGACGAGCCGTGTGTAATAAGTCTCATAAAAGGCTAAAACAGCGAACGGCTGCTCACCTACCTGGAGGTTCTAACAGCACAGCGAAAGCTTCGCACGAAGCAAGTAGAGAATTGCGCCTCATCGTTAACAGCATTAGTCAGGCCTTAAAGCTGCTCAACCACCGCAGCGAATGCAACGAAAAAACGACCGTCATTTTCGCTCCCTAGCACAGAGGGCAAGCAACGGCGAAATGAAATCGGTGTAAAAGCATTGTATATTATTTGCACTGTAGTATAGTGTTTGATTACATCAGTTTGTCTAATCTTCGGGATTGGGGCTTCAGACGTTCTTGTAGCGTTATTTATTACGCTCTATCTTTCTAAAGTTCTTGAACATGTTTTCTAAACACAACAATGCAATTAGTATCTGCGCACATCCCCAATAATTGCGAATAGTTGCGTTTATGACGCAACATTTTGTTGAAAATGATCGAGGAGGAGCCAGCCAGTCTCCCTCTCGCTCGTGCAGCCGGAGCCAATCGCGGACAGCCGAAATGGACAGTCCACTAGGTGGACTTTTACAGCACCCCCCCCCCCCCCCCCCCCCCCCCTGGTGGTGCGTCTCTTTTGAAAACAAGCTTGACGCTCGTCGAGTGCCAGAAGCGATGGCAATCGACGACCTTGAATGTTGAAGGCCCTTGAAACTCTTCGTGGCTGATGTCAATCACAACGTGGCAAATGGCGCCTGTCCTAGTACAACCACCATGGCCAATGAACTACCGCACTTCTATGTGTCCTGGTAAGCGCACGGATTTCAGTTTTACAGCGAAGCTGTATATGGCTAGGCGAAACCAAAATCCGTCCATCCGATGTGCGCAGAAGCCATCATCATCAGCAATGGCTCGAGCGTCGTCATCTTCTTCCACAGCTGGCTCCGTTGCCGCTCATCATTCCAGCGTAGAATTGCACTTCTCTTCTGTCGTCGTAATGGGGAGGCCGTGTTTACGAGGGTATGAGCCATTCCTTAAGGGGGTATGAGTCATTCATTGTCTTACGTGACGGGCAGATTTAATTTTGAAGCAGTTTAATTTTGAAGAATCGCAAGCGGCAATGGCGACAACGGTGGACTGCGGGCATACCGTGAGTGACGTCGTTTTCTCCGTCGCAGCCGAACATGTGTGTAACCTCATTAAGGAACACAAAGACGTAACCAATAATTGAGAAAGGCTTTAATGAACCATCCGGATTGACCCAGTGATAAACACCGGGGCAGCACGTGTCAGCTTCGCTGGTTAACCATCTGTAAAGGGTGCTTGGGCGGTGCTTTTTTTTCAAGGCGGCCTGCGGTCGCTACATCCACTGGAACTATGCTTTCCTGTTGAAACATATTTCGTTTATTTCTTTAGGGGACACATTACCATGGTAAGTGTTAGAAATCGGTCCCGGCACAAAATTTGAATTCTTCGAGACGTCAAGAGGCGCACGGACAATCATCTAAACTGGAGTAGGCGGTCTGGTGGCGCCTTGCTCACTCACGTATTTAGTTGTCCTGTGGTATTTCTTCTTCAGTCTTTGGCTTTCCACGACGGTGTAATCCTTGTCGGAGTCCATGGGCTCACTGTTGGAGAAACAGCAGCCAGACACCTCCATGTCGATGGGGGCGAACCTTGCACTATAGCACTGTGGCTTAAGTGCGAAGAGACATGCTCGAAGCAAGATATGGTGTGTTGTCCGTCATCCCTTTGGATGGCTTCTAGTCCAAGAAGCGCAGTTAAACCTCCGCTGTAACAAAACTATTGGACCGAGGCCCTGTCATTACCCTGTCGCCCAAGGACAGGGTAATGATACACTAACAGGGATTAACTTGCGGTGTCGCAAAGAAAGCTGAAAGCCTTACATGGCATCGAGCAAGAGCACATATTCTAAGCACCACGTTATATACGTGTGATCCGACCAAGGGTCCGCGACAAAAGACCCCGCGAGCACCACCAGACGGCGCGGAATAGTGCACAGCGCAATGCCAAGAAAGATGCTGGTGTTAGCCAACTGTTTACGGTGCAAAGCTCTTGCAGGAATTTCTCAGAAAGGACGACAGTGACGTAATCTTTACCGCGGACACTCGTGGGCTTTCATGCCTGCGACACCGTCGCTCGTTGGCACTATGGGTGGAATGCGTGCCACTCTCAGGACTTGTATGAAAGGACACTGCACTCCCGGCTATACCGACGGGCATGAGAGAGCGGAGCCGCTGGCAGACGTGCTGCGTCTCTCTCTCGCGTCACCGAATGCCGTTTTGTTGCGACCGCATGTGTCCACCATCGGCGGTGGCAGGCTGCTCGGCAGGCCGCGTTATGTATGGGTAGCCTGTTCTTGGGAGCCATTTGTTCATTAATCTAATCGGGCCCACAAATAAATCCACGGTTCATTCCATCGGGCCGTATTAATAAGCTTAGCGCGAACTTTCGTTCCTTGGGAAGCAGGCGCTCCTTTCTCGGAGAGGGCGCTCGACGACATCGAGGCGGCGGAAACCATTTTTCATTTCGCATAATGAGCCTTCGAAATGAGCAGACTTCAGGAGGGGTGGATGGGAGTGAGTGGGACTCTCCCATGGCCTTGCACCCCCCTCCCTCCTCTTCCTCCCCCCTCCCCTAAACGACATCCTTCGCTCTAATTTTTATCGCTTTTCGGAAGTTTTAACGCGGATACGCATTTTTTTCTCCCGCGTTTTCTGTTCGCCTGCTTTTGGCCGCTGGACTCAGGGACCCGGAGCCCGGCTCAATTTTCCGCGCTCGGGGTCCCTCCTCTCCGACATACCGAGCCACGGAAAGGAATGGGATCCCGAGAAGGGGGTGGGCTCGGGGTGTTCACGATGCAGGCAAACAAGCGGGCAAAAAGTTTAATAATAAAGCATCTCGGAAATTTTGAAGTGCGGGAAAGGAGGGGACGGGCCCTGCGCGCGCCACGTGACCGCGTATTATAAACTCGGAAGGCGACAGACGGACGCCTCCTATTTATGATTTAATTTTACTTGACAAGCCCACCGTTCTACAGCGCGGCCTGGGAGGAGGCTCTTCATTTTCAACACAATGCTTCAGAGGCGCTCGCCGCACGCCCGATCAAAATGAAAAGGAGCTTCAGCGCACACCCGGAGAACGCATTTGCTGATGAATATTTTCCCCGGCGCATAAACACGCATACGCAAATAAAAGAGAAGGAGCGTCGTGGCGCCGCCGAACACCTATTTCGCGCTGGTTTCCAAGCTGCCGGCGAAGCGAGAGCATAATGGCCGCATATACATTATACATGTCTATAGGCGGCCGAGTGCGTCTATTCCCTTTCCCACTGGTCTTCATTCTGTGGAACCATTAGAGATGGAACCGCGCGCGCACTCTGGTGCCCAGCACGCGGCCGTAGCGTGCCCAGCGGAAGCGATCCCATTCCGCGGCAAGAGACCCAATTACGAGCGAGCCGTGCTCTTGCCTCCAACAATCCGGCGCGGCGTCTCTGTGCGGATAACAACTCCTTCGGAGGGCCCGAGCCACGAGGGGAGATTAAAAGCCACGGCCCGCAATAAATAGCCGGATATGTCGGGCCGCCCTGCTGACGCCTCTGTGGGAACACCAGGCTTGGGCGTTGGAGCGACCGAGCGCGAGTCACCCGACACTGCGAAGTTAGCTGACCTGGGGCGCTCCGAAGTCTCGTGGCGAAAGCCAAGGTGCGGCGCGACCGGCTCCCACAATGCCGCTGAAACCCTGAAGCGGTCTCTCGCTCATCGTCACGGTTGACGCAGCGCTGACGCGTGCCTTAATGAATTGAGTCAGATGATATCTGAAACCAGGGAGGCCCTTAGGGGTTGCATGAATTCACTAGAGAAGATTGCTCTGTATAAGACCAAGGAGGCTCAAGTAGATGGACTTTCCTGTTCGACGCGCACATTCTTTGTCGGCCTCATCGTCTGCATAGTTCAGTAATAGTGAGGCGGTAGGAACTGCTCTAACCCGAATGGTGCCTTGAGAGCACGCAGACCAATTCGCAGCTTGTATCTTACGCTTAACTCACGCCTGGTTTGTGATTCGCCTCATGAGCTGGCATCGTGTCGCTTCGTCCTATATTCATGAGACATTTCTTTTTCTTTACGTCCTTAAGAAATACCTGAGCTATGATTAAAGTCGCAGTGGAGTAACTGCGGTTTAATTTAGACATTTCGCGGTTCATCAACCTGCAATATCAGTACACGGGAACCTTCGCATTCCGCGCATTCGGGATGCAGCCGCTGCAGTAGGGAATCGAATCCGCGACGTTGTGCTCCGCGGTAGAATACCACAGCTGCTCTATCACTATACGGCCCGTAAAGTATTCGATCCGACTAAGTCCTGAAAGCCAGCGCTGAGCGTGTCTGGACTTTCCTGACAGCCAGGAATGCACCGCAGCGAACAGACGATTATCTTACTCTTTGGTTCTGTCCGCGTGTAGACAGAGCAAAAAGGAAAAGAAAAGTGTTCGTCCTAGTTCTGCGAAGATATAAAAGGGTGTCCTGGAATTAAAAAAAAAAATATTTGCTTGCGTCATCGCTTAAAGAGAACGCATTTTCCCCCTTCTTAATCTGTACGGAGGTGGTTATGAAAGCAAGGAACGTTCTTCCTTCAACCAGCAAAGTGGTGTCCGCATTAGACCGTGGGATGATATGCTGCATGATGGACCGCGACAGCGGGAGTGTGTAACGAATTATAAACTTTTCGGAAATAATGTTTGCATGATAATTTGCAAGATCATTAGTACCTGCAGCTCTAATCGCGCTGCTGCGAGCAGCTTTTTATGTCATATATCGGACTTCTTTTCAGGTAACAAAAAAGGGCAACAGGAGGCCCAACTTTGTTGAGAATAAGTATCTTTAAATAGGCTATGCGACACCCCTGTCTGCCGTTCCCACCGTTTATGTCCTACCGTGACCTTCTGTCATCTCTATAGCTTCATTGAATGTGATAGTCGGCATTGACGGGTTCGTTTGAACGTTTTAACAGAGGAACGCTCGCCGCGTGAGGAAAAAAAGAAAGACAGGGACGCAGCCCAGTAGCGCGTGAGTGTCTGCGTGCCGTGGGGGTGGCTTGGGCTGAGCGGATCAAGTGCGTTTACAATAGCTTCGTTTATATTAACTACACATGCGCGGGTCTAGCGAGAAGTCGAGTTGACTGAGCCAACCACGTTTACATGCATGCTACGAAGCGGGTTGATCGAACTCGCGCTTACATGAGCTCGACGACCGGTTTTCGGTCCGACAAGCTGAGTCGGACTGGTCTTTATTGGGTTCATTTAAACGTACCTAATGGTAAAATGAGAGGCACAGTGGGAGAAAATCAGTGAAAAGCATCGGCGGGTCAGAGGCGTTGCCAAGCCGCATAATGGCTCGATCGGCGACACTTCTCACCGCATTAGCTGTTGCTCTCCTTTCGTCATCCCAAAAGTGCGAAAATTTCCTTTTAAATTTCGCTCATCAGCCTGAGAAAGTAGTTTGCCAAACAGTTCAAGCAAACGTGCCCGGCAGCGATGTCTTTAATATTCGACAACAGCACAGAGACGACAAAAGTTAGGGACTTAAACGCTACACTCGCCGCGGTAGCTCCATGACTATGGCGTTCTCTTGTTAAACCGCGAGGTCGCAGATTCGATGTCTGTACGCGGCGGCTGGATTTCGACGGGAGCGGAATGTCAGAACGTTCGTGCACTTAGATTTACGAGCATGCTCACGAACGCGGAGTGTTCAAAATTTATTAGGAGGCCCTGCTAGGGCGTCTCTCCTTGCCTAGGTGTTTCTATGCGTTGTCACTCACTCACTCACTCACTCACTCACTCACTCACTCACTCACTCACTCACTCACTCACTCACTCACTCACTCACTCACTCACTCACTCACTCACTCACTCACTCACTCACTCACTCACTCACTCACTCACTCACTCACTCACTCACTCACTCACTCAATCAATCAATCAATCAATCAATCAATCACTCAATCAATCATCAATCACTCAATCAATCAATCAATCAATCATCAATCAATCAATCAATCAATCAATCAATAATCGACTGGAACGCTGATGGGACAGACTGGGTTGTGGTGGCGCTCCTTTATATTTATAGCAGATAAATATACTTGTAGACCAGCACGAGCTCACAGTGTCGCAATCCTGAAAGAAAGAACATACACAATTCCATCTTGGGGAAAGGTCATTTTGAAACGTTTACATAAACGAAGTCCACGAACAATACCATAAAGCGTTATAGTCCTGCCTTTTCAGTTTCTTTCGACCGCATACATGGTTCTTCCACATTCTTGGATGGTGGTATTTCGGTCTGTTCCAAACACAGGCAGCGCTTTCATTGACTGCTCAGTCTACTATTCAAAGCATTCAGAGCTTCAAATCGCACAATGCTTTACGGGTCTCAATGCTTGCCATAGCCGTTTTACAAAATCTGACCCGAGCTTTTTGTTCTTCTGGCATGCATGTTATCTGCAATCAGCTATCGCAATTTCACACTATCCGTAAATCACTACGGCCGTTTGACTTCACGTATAAAAGAAAAGGACTTGCGTCGGGCCTTCGTATTTATTTGTACTTTTATACCTCAGCATCGTGGGTTGCGTCAACGAATCTATGAAATATTCGTGCCGAGATAAATTCATGCATTTTACGTAGCGTAGTCGAAACAGTATAAGAACGGCTACCTGCACGGTCCTTCGGTCGTGCGAGGTCCTTTAGAAGGAAGTCACTGTTCTTTCCCTTTTTTTTTATGTAAAACTTGTTTTTTTTTTCTATTTTTACTCTACGTTGCAAGTCAAAACACTGGTCCAATTGTATTCAGCTTGCTCGCTTTGCTATAATATTTAGCCCGGAAAGAATGGTAACAAAGTTTCATGCCCGCGGTATATACAGGGTGTTTCAGCGAACACTTTCAAAAATGTTTAAAGGTTGCTTGTGGCAGATAACGCAATTCTAGTTCATGAGCTGGTCTACTCGAAGAGACGGATATTACTCGCACAAGAAATTGAAACGTATAATGGACGAATCATAGAAAATTCAATTAAGTTTTTAACTAATTACCTTATGGTTCATATTAGGATTTACAAATTATAGCCGTGGAGTTCGCAAGGTGGATCCACTTGGAACGAATTCTCAGGATGATACCAGTTTCGAGATATTAATTCCCGAACTTTGCGGAGAAATGCATTGCCGGTCTAGTTACTTTTGTGCTTTAATGCGTAAAACAACGTTTTGTTAACTGGAACGCCGATGCATTTCTCCGCAAAGTTCGAGAATTAATATCTTGAAGCTGGTGTCATCCTGAGAATTTGTTCCAAGTGGATCCGCCTTGCGAACTCCCCGGCTAGAATTTGTAAATTTTAATATGGGCCATAAGGTAATTCGTTAAAAACCTATTTAGTGAATATTTGTTGGTTACTCGAGTATGCATTTAAATTTTTTGTGCGAGTAATGTCGGTCTCTTCGAGTAGACCAGCTCATGAACTAGAATTGTGCTATCTGCCACAGGCAAACTTCAAGGATTTTTTAAAGTGTTCGCTGAAACATCCGGTATATAAATTCTTCGAACGTCATAAAGTGAGCACTCACGCCGCACCATCTCGTGGTGCGTCCCGGTTCCGTGTTCGTGCGCACGGGTTAATTCCGTTTCCTCTCTGCTACTTCTCTTTCTCGTCACTTCAGCTGGCTGGCCAGATAGCCTACCCACGAAAACCGGGAGAAGGAGGCAATGAAATGCTATGCTTCTGTTATCTAGGCCACGAACTTCACTCATGCTGCACAGATTGGCCATTTGATGATAGAAGAACGTGGTGAGATTAGAAGTTGCTGTGCGAAAAGATGGTGTCATTGTCCCTTTATGACTGACGATGGCTGACGAGGAGCGGATGTTCTGACGTTCTGTCTTCTTGAATTATACAACTGAAGAGAGAAACTTCGTTTGAACTCTGTCTTACCGTATACAGAACACGAGAGCGTTTCGCTCTAAGCAGTTGCGCGCGTCAAATAAAGCAACTGATTGTGCAGCGTCCGAAGATGTGCCTTTATAATCGAAGCATTTCGTTTGCTGCGCTCGATGCAGTCGGCAAATATTGCGACGCCTCGCAGGAACGCAGCTGCGCAATGCTCACTTGCGCCACAGCGAAGGCCAATGGCAGGAGGTGCTTTTGAACGAAGAATGCACACGAAAAATAATAGCTGTTGAATTTTTTTCCCATTGTATTGCTCGGAAGAAAGCTCTCGGGAGGAAGAGTTATGTTTATTGCAATTGCAATTATATGGAAACTCGAGACGGGTTCACGACATCACCGTCGGTGCCGCCCTTCGTCTCCGCCGCCGTGCTCTCCCGGGTGCGACGGTACTACCATTCGTGGCCCGCGCGTTCAAACCCGCCGAGCCTGCTTTGTACGCGCGGCGCCCTGTGTTACAGGCCGCGTGATATGCTGCGAGTGCCGGGGTGAGCATGCGCGGGCAAGCCGAGAAGCCTGATGGCCTTGATGCGCTCTGTCTTCTTGCGAGCCCAGTCTGGCCCAGCCTTGGAGGTCACCTGATCTCCTTGAGTTTTGGAGGCGCGCGGCGCAGTTGACATCGTAAAACGGCAGCACGTGACGATAGCTTTGGGACAAGCAAGCGCGCTCGGAGCAGCCGGGGCTCCTCATCACGTCCAGCGTTGTGATAGTGAGTTCTCGCGGTCATCCAGTGAGATTTGTTCATGCAAGGCTTTGGAGGCACGTGACATCACGTTTGTTTAGTCAGTAAGCGAATGTTTACTATAAGAGCTTTACTTTGTGTAATGGTCTAATGCTTCGCCTTTCGGGTGAAACTGCGACATTATTTTTTTGTTCTCTCTTAAGTTGGCCGATGCTTAAATAGGCAAATAATCAAACAGGGGTCCGTCAAACTCCGGGAGAGCAACGTCCTATAGGCCTTCCGTCACAGATCAACCATATAATAACGGCTTAAACAAGTAACGTTCGTCGTGCCGAGAATAGAAGATCCGCTTCTAAATTCCAAGGATGCAGCTCCAGCTTCAGAATGAGCCATAACTCCGTGAGCACCAGCGCGCGCGCGCTGATAAGCGAGTGCTGCTTGCGAAGCGGGTGGTCGATGTCATACAAAGAGTTTACACTGGAACCAGATGAAACATGAGATAAAGAACAATTTCTATCCTGTGGCGAGGTTGCCACACTTAATCACATGTTATGAGAATGTCAGGACATAACAAACAATTCGGGAAGTGCCGACACCTCCGTCTCTTCCATCGCCAGCCTCCGCTCGCGTTGGAAGACCGCACTGCTCAGCTCGAACCTGACAGTACAACTCTGGGCCGTCCAGCGAGCCGAGGAAGCCGCTTCGAGACAAAGTCTCGGAACCGCGTCCGCGGCGGGTGCCCAGACCCACTAAAAAGACGCCGGACTCAAATATGATTGATTTGATAATGAAGTTTACGTTCTTCTTCCACACGTAGAGTACATATGAGGAAGTCTGTGGCGATGATCAGTAAAGAAGCAGAAGTGTGCCGGCTAAATACAGGAGGAAGAAATGACGGCGGCACTTGTATAGTGTTTCGGGTAGGTTGCTCAATCCTATGTGTTTGTGAAGATCGGGAGCCGCTTTTGGATTTGGGTTAAGCGGGAGACAGAGAACTGCAAGGCGAGCACATGTTTGGTTAACGGTGCAGTGAGGTGGCCGGTAACGGACACTGATGGTTAACTTTCGCACGCGCTCGGTCGGAATTCAGTGTCCGCCGCCACGTAACCGCCACCACGACAGACCGCGGAATCGCGCTGCAACGAAGGGTGCCCTGTAACGTAAAGTTATTCCATTTTGACTTTATTCCAATCTCCTGATGCCAAAGTTATGTAACCGCCGGCGCAAGCGTGGACTTTGACTCGTAAGGCTGTTTCAACAGCCCAATCAAACGTTCTTCTAATTTATAAGAGTTGAATTTTGTTTGATTTCAAAGCAAATAACCTTGCCTACCATGACAAGTTATCCTTATCTAATTGACTGGCGATATGCAAGGAGTGCGCAGAAGAGGGCAGGATTTCGGTGAGGCTGAGCTAACGCAGTGAAAGTAGATGACCGGGTGAGGAGAATGGTACCGGCTTCTCCGATTGGTCCGATTTGCCTTGCTTAACTTGCGGTGGCTCGTCTCGGATCGCGGCAGCGCCCAACGGGTCGTTAAAGATACCGCCAACACGGCTGCTCAGTGAAGATTTGGCAGAGCGAGGTCATACACATGCTGAAAGGGCTCGGCAAAGCTCTACTGCCAATGCTCGCCGGCAGCTCCGAGTGCGTAAGGCCGTAGAGATCAGTGCACAGCCATCTTCTGTTTCTTCTGCACGTATCCATAACCCCACCCACCACCCTCTCTCTCCCTTCTTTCTATTCCCCTTCTCCCTTCCCTCAGCGTAGGGTAGCCAACCGGACTCTTGACTGGTTAACATCCCTGCCTTCCTTATATCTCTATCTCTTTTGGGAACGCGGCCGGTTTCTGGCTATTCCAAGAAAAGTTAAATGTTGTTCGGTATATTAATGCCTCTTTAGTGCGTACTCGTCAGTTTGACGTGGGGAGTTTTTGCGGATTTGTGACGTCGCCTGACAGTCAGACCCACTTAGGCGTGGCCCAAAACATTTTCAACTATCGCGAAAGCCTAATTGTGACAAAGGGGTAGAATCGGCAAGAAATGTTATATTTTTTTTCGGCCTACTCATGCATAATCAGTGTGTACACGCCATCTTGAGATGAGAAGTTTTCGCGGTTTTCGTGACGTCTCATGACAGACAAGCGAAATGGGCAGCGCCCCCCATATTTTTCGCCAATCACAGAGAGCTAACGAAGGAAATGGAATCGAAACAGATTGTAATAGCTTTATGATATAGCGTCCCAAGAAGCCGGAGCGCCTGGGACTGCGCTCTCTCTCAAAGTGTGGGTCACGTGGGCTGAATGATCAGAGTGCATTAGAATGCCTTGTTTCGACCAGCTGACTACGCAGTCGCTTTTCTTGAGACAGCTCGAAAGTGACTGAAAAGCACCAGCCGAAGTTAACGCCAATCGCATTTTGTACAACACTTAGTTAACACAACATTTTCTAGATTTCTGGCAATATCAGTTTTTTTTATTATCATCCTTGTACAATGCGGGGGTTTCTTTGTTTATAAAGTCTATGTCGTACATTCAGGTCGGATAATCTCCGCATTAATGAAGAAAAGAGGAATTTTGACAACTCCGTCAATACTCTTGTACACTGTCGGCAAACCAGGTGTAGTGATGTTTTGATATACGGTATAATAGACAAAGTGAGCTCATCGTACACAGTCTCATGCGGGCAGGTAACGCGGGTGATTGTAGCAGATGCAACCAGAAACGTAACCTCTATGATGGTAACCTGATAACACTAAACATGGCACGTGCGACTGCGGATCTCCTTCTGAACCGGCTACTCCCATTCACCTTCATAATAATGAACTTATGAGGGAATAGTCGAGGTATACCATAGGTGGAAGAAAAAATTATGAATCTAAGAACGAGTTTAGTATGCCCGTACCACCGTGCTGTACCGCATGGTACCAGAGGTACCACCGCACCATAGCGGTACCGGTGGTACCATACCACTATGCTGTGATTTTTTACCACTGTGAGATACTGCACTGTCTTCAAAATCGGCCCATGAAAATGGTTAGACTGTCACAAGAAATCGCAGTTAGTTCCCAAAGAAAGCTAACCGCATTAAAAAGGTTCGTGCATCAGTCACATCTCGATGCAATTATCAGGAAAAGAACGGAATTTACTTGTAATGATTCACCCTTCAGCATCAGGCCTGACCGTACTTTGCAAGTTTGTTTTTGACGTCCGGCGTTGGCGCGAGTGTGCGGCTGTGAGTGATATCACGCTTGTTATTGTTTTTGTATCAGTGACTTAGAGTGTAATGTGATGTGTTCGTTTGTCTTTTTGGTGTTATTTCGTATCGTACATTTGTTTGGTTTCTCGCTCCGTGTTCCGAGTGCTCACGCCACTTGAGTGCGCACATAAAATTGTTTTGCTTCTAAGGAACTCTTGAGTTGCGAGTTCAACGCCGGTCCCGTCGCTTCCTCAGGCCTGTGTCTCTGCGCTGCGTCTCGGAAGATGAAGTTTCATCAACTCGCCGAGACGTCAGCTCTGTTAAATTTCATGGCGCTGTGTCACATTATGCGCTTCGTTACACGTATCTCCATGTACTAAGAACCTGAGACTGTAGCTCAAGTTTTGACACACGGTACAACTTGAAAGAAGAGCAACAGCGTTTATGGATACCAAAGAACGTCAGCTGCTCACGTGAGCCCCTTTAAACCTGTGAAATACGCAACACCGATGGGCGTAGTGAAATTGCGCATGTGCAACGCGATAATGAGGTGCATCAGTTCACGTTCACATTTACGTTTCAATGTTTCCGATGTAAATTCTATTTTCGCAACGTAAGCTGTTATGCTATGATGCACCCTAGAAGTAAGTGTGTACATGTAGTTGCGTTGAGTTCGTTTTTATTTGCTTAAAACTACTTTCTTGCTTATTTGTTTGCTCCTTTTCCCACAATTTCACTGAGGTGCGTGACTTTGCAGCATAAGTGACCATTATCACTCCTACGACTAAAAAGAATATAATCATTAACATCATAAATATAAAATCAGGAGATACAATAACACAAAAATATGTGCGCCTTTAAAAAGTCTTACGCGAAGAAGCACTTCTTTGGGGTACTAGCGAAAATGCCAGAAACAGCTGCACCAAACAGAGTCGCAGCGAAGCGGACAGAGAAGTAAAAAATATCAGCTAACACCTTTTCTCGGTGGGAATTGATACTTGAACAACAGCAAAGAAACGTCATAGCTGTCTCGAACAGGCTGAGTAACCTGTAGAAAAAAAAAAGAAGGAAGAAGAAAAAAGAAAAGACAACTGAATGAACCTAGCAGCACTAATCCATTCGGAAACGTACATAACAGTCAGGTGTAGCTTCAGCTTTTCAACTGTTCATTTTTTCTTCTTTTCGCTTCCTACCCTAGCTATAAATATAATGACTGCGCTATATGACCGGATTCCTGCCCCTGGGTTGGTCCTAATTTCGCTTCTAAATTGTATATGGCGAGTTTGGGCGCAGGTTTTCTAGGAACAGGACTGAGAGTCGTGTGGAAATGGTAATTTCTTAAAATTCAAGTCGGTGATATCGTGAACCGCAAATGTGTTGAACAGGTCAGGTTCTCAATAAAGTAGAAAACAATAGCAGAGAAAGAACGCTGAAATAAAGCCATTGAGAGGCTCATAAAAACGAAACTTATGCTAAGGAAAAGATGATCTAACGAACAGGAAGAGGGGTGACACATTCGCCTCCATATTTTTGTCCTTAATGATGAAAAAACGTAAGACTTAATAGCGCGAACATAACTTTGCCAGCACCCCGAAAAAGAAAGAAAGAAAAAAAGGAAGAAACGTTGTCGTTTCTGTCTCATATATTTAATCTCTCCCCGCAAGAATCGCCTTGTGGGACATGTCAAAGCTTCACGCTACGAAGCGCGGAGCAGAGATGCGCACGTTAATTAAAACCGTCGCCTCCTCATCAGAACGTGAGGGGACATCAAACGCCGTCATTTTTCTTCGCCTCTGCCCAGGGTTCGAGCGTACTTTTTTTTTTTTCCGACCCAGTTTCGACGTCACGCGGTCCCAGACCCCGAGCCTTCCTCCCCACTTCCCATTCCCTCGTATGGGAGGCACGTCAACCAGGAGCGATTCCAGCGCCGCCCCCGGCACGCACACCACACAACTTCAATACCGGGAGCACCAGGCGGCGGCGCAATGTTGGTCATAGGAAGAAAGAAAGATAGAGAAAAAGGTT